>NW_027496500.1:0-101957 GCF_021521415.1 Bidens hawaiensis
ATCCATCGTCGTTGGCGCATATTGAGCTCTTTTTAATCATGCCTCCATATCTTTAATGCAAAGATTATGGCGCCTAACTCTAGATCGTGAGTTGTGTAGTTCTTTTCGTGTACCTTGAGTTGACGAGAGGCATAAGTGATCACTTTCTTTTGTTGCATTAGTACACATCCCAAACCAGAATGGGACGCGTCACTAAAGACAACAAAATCCTCAGTACCTTCTGGAAAGGACGGTATTGGTGCTTGGGTGAGTTTTTGTTAAAGTATATCGAATGCTTCTTGTTGTTTCGTCTGCCAAAATGATTCTCAAAAGGACGGTATTGGTCCAAAATGATTCTCAAAGTTGATGTCCTTGTGAGTTAAGGAGGTTAGGGGAACGGCTATACGAGAGAAATTTTCAATGAACCTTCGATAATAGCCGGCCAAACCCAAGAAACTTCGGATCTCGGTTGGCGACTTTGGAATTTCCCACTTCGAGATGGCTTCGATTTTAGCGGGATCGACTTGAATACCATTCACATTTATGACATGCCCAAGAAATTGCACTTCGTGCAACCAGAACTCGCATTTTGAGAACTTGGCGTACAACTTCTCGGTTCTAAGTATTTAAAATAAGGTTCATAGGTGGACTTCATGATCAGCCTTAGACTTTAAATAAATAAGTATGTCGTCGATGAATACAATAACAAATTTATCCAAGTAAGGCTTGCAGATTTGACTCATCATGTCCATGAACGCAGCAGGCGCATTAGTAAGTCCAAAAGACATAACGGTGAACTCACAATGGCCATACCTTGTTCGAAACGCGGTTTTCGGAATATCTTCGGATTGAACTTTGAGTTGGTGATAACCAGAACGAAGTTCGATTTTGGAAAAGAATCTAGCACCTTGAAGTTGGTCAAAAAGATCATCGATTCGAAGGAGTGGATAACGGTTCTTGATAGTGACTTTGTTTAACGCACGATAATTAATACACATACGCATAGATCCCTCCTTCTTCTTGACGAATAGAATTGGCACTCCCCATGGCGACGAACTCGGTCGAATGAAGCCTTTCTCAAGAAGCTCGTCGAGTTGTTTCTTTAATTCCTTCATTTCGGTCGGAGCAAGACGATATGGTGCTTTTGCGATCGGAGCAGTACCGGGAATAAGATCGATCCTAAACTCTACTTCACGATCGGGAGGGATTCCAGGAAGTTCATCAGGAAAGACATCAGAAAAGTTGGAGACTACAGGTACGTCCTTTATCTCCTTTGGTTTGGATTTTTCAGTGACGTAGGCCATAAATGCTAAGCATCCTTGATTTAAACATTTGTTAACCCTAATCAAAGAAATTATGCTAACTTAGCCAGCGTCTTTGTCCCCTTCAATTCGAATGGTTCATCTATCATGCGCTTGAAGTTCGACGGTTTCGCAATTGCAAATGATACGAGCATGGTTATCGGATAACCAATCCATACCAAGTACAATATTAAAACCAGCAAGAGTCATAGGCAAAAATTGAATAGGCAGAATATAACAAGCTAAGAGAATTTTTCCGTTTTCAAGGGCTTCGGAGATTTTAACGATTTCGTCACTAGCAGTCTCGACGCTTAGAGTTTTATTTAACTTTGTTAAAGGTTCGTTTAATAGACTACAAAAGCTATAATCTATAAAAATCAAATTGGCACCTGAATCAAACAAAACTCTAGAATAGGTTTCGTTAACTAAAAACGTACCGGTGATGGTTTCCGGCATCTCAGCGTCATTTTTCGTGTCGAGTACGAAGACTCTTGCATTTCCTTTTTTATTCTGCCCACTTCCACCCGCACCACCAGTCGCGGGTTTGTTCTTTGGGCACTCGAAACTTAGATGCCCCATCTCCTTGCAATTATAACAAGTCATCTTCTTCTTCCAACAGTCAGCAGCAGCATGGCCCGGTCTTTGGCATGATTCACAAACGTTTGACGAAACATGTCGACATTGCCCTCGGTGGCGCTTTCGGCAAATCTTACAAAATGGAGCGTTTGAGTTGAACCCGGATTGACTTTGGTATGCGCGCTTGCCTTTGTAGTTGGTGCTTCCTCCTGTTCTCCCTTGAGCGGTTGTTGTTGTCATCTTCTTATCCTCTTCTTTGTTGCGAATCATTCCGCCCATCAGGTAACCAGCTAACTCCATTGCGGAGTCGGCAGTTTGAGGTAAATGAGACCTCACCATGTCGCGGATTTCCCGCGGCAATCCCTATATGTATCTTGTGATGTTGCTGAATTCAGGATTAACCAGCTGGGGAACCAGGCGACAGTACTCATGAAATTTTGTGTTGTAATCTCGGAGATTTGTCCCCACGACCTTATGATTAAAAAATTTAGTTTGAATTTGGTCGGTTTCACGCATGGGACAAAACTTTGCCATCAACATCACCTTGAATTCATCCCAAGAAAGATTGTATAACATTTAACGTCCTTTGCTCAAGATCAATGTGTTCCACCACTCCAACGCCTCGCCTCTAAACATCTACGCAGAGCATTGTATCATTTCTTGACGCTAACACTTGCTTATTATGACGATTGATTCCATCTCCTCCAGCCATCTAACGGTTGTGATGGCTCCTTTATCTCCCTGGAATTCCTTTGGCCCGAAATCCTTGAAATCCTTGAAAGAACATCCTCCAGTCTTCAACTTCTTGAACTCTTGACGAATTCCACCGTCAGCATTCGATTCATGAACACTTTCCTCAACACGAGATGGTTTCGGATGAGACTTAACAGACTTATGGGAAAGATTAACAGATTGAGAATGTTTAGAGTGTTTTGATTGAGATCTAGCCATAGATTCTTCTCTAATCTCATCTTTTATCATCTTTTGTATTTGACTCATATTTTTCAGGAATTGGTTCATCTTGTTTGTTTTCAGGACCTTTTCCTTTTTCTTTTCTTATTTCTTCTTCTTTACGCGCATTCTCTATGTTGTTACTTTGTTGAGACATTATTCATTTATTTTTCAATATTTCTTTAACTGAAATTTAAACAAACTTTCCTTATTAAACACATATTTTATTTCATAACAATATATATATCACAGAATGATATATATATATTTATTTTACAACACATAAATATATATATATATATATATATCTTTTTATTGATATATATTGGTTATCTTATCTTTATTTGAGAACGTCTCAACGTTCTTTGTTACACATATTTCACAAAATACATAAGATTACATTAACACACATACTTCTTCATCACATCATTCACCATCCTCAATCTCTCATGAACTTCCTCACCACCTTGGTTAACTTGTTGTATTTCCGAAGAAGCGTCTCTCCTATCTTCTTCTTTTTCTTCCCATCAACGGTTATCTTTTTCCTTAAATCGTCCGTCTCATGCAAGGCCCGCTCCAAGTGTTCCTCTTATGACTGCGGAATTTCGTTGGGGTATCCATATCTAGGAGGTGGGTCGCGGTAACCCATCGTCACCATGTCATAATGATTTCTTGGTTCTGGATATGGGGATATGGTCACATCGGATGAATAGTGGAAGAAAGCTTGGGCAGCATCGTTCTACTCTCGAATTTCATTGGCTTGTTCTTCTTCCGTTGGGATCGTGCCTTTAAAAGGTGGAAAACTTGATAAGCTTGGTTCTTGAGTTTATCGAGGTATTGAACATAGGGGTCAACAGAACCATAGCTTGGGTTTTGGGAAGTGAGTGATTCCTCCAAAGGTGTCGTCATTTCATTTGGATTATCAAGATATTCTTCCTATGGTTCTTCCTCAGATTCTTCTTCCGGATCTTCCTCTTCCTCAGGGTCATCTTCTTCTTCAGGTTCCTCTTCCTCCATGAGTTGAACGGTCTGCTTCACAATTGGTGGCATTCGGAAACTTTCATAGGGCATCATCACCCTCATCTTGGGTTTACGTGATGGCCCTTCACCGTTGTTAGGTTGGGAGTCAACTGAATTGAAGGCAGAGCTTCCAGTTTTCCATCTTCGTTGATCGGAATGGCATTGCATCCAATCAGATAATGGGGATCTTGGTTCTTCTTTAATTGGTCGATTGGAGAGGAAAGCATACGTTGGGTGAGGATTTGGTGGTAAATGTGTTGGATTCCTAGATGAGTAGTAAGGTGGTATCTCCGATGGTTGATATGTGGGGATCTCTGATGGAAGGTACGTTGGAACTTCAGAGGGATGGTACATGGGATAATTGGCGGATGGTAGCTTGAGTGTCTTGGTGCTTGATATTCTTGCCATGGTGTATCGTCGGCCAGATTGATCGGGTTTTGTTCAGTACCGGGGTATTGAAGTGGTTTGGTTAGGTCATGCTCCACATCTTAATCGAAGAATGCTTCATAATAATCTTCACTCATTTTATCCTTGCATAGTGGTTCGGCGATTTCAACCTCTTTTGCCTTGCGTACATAGTTCTCCATCATGCTCTTGAATGACATCTAACATTTTGGGTGGTTTAGAATAAGGAGGGAAAGAAAAGGTTTACCAGCCTATCTTATCCCTATTTCAAATAAAACAAATAATTCATATACTTGGATCGAAGCTTAGGTATTATTATGTAATACCTAATTCGCTAAGATCGATGGCTCTGATACCAATACTTGTCACACCCCATACCATGGCCTAGGCGTGTGACACCTATGTTGGTACCACAATTGTAATTAAATCAAAGTTACGTTCTAATAGCGGAAGTCTTGAAAACATATGGATTTAAAATGTAATATTTACATATACAAAAATACGGGACTTAAAAGTTTCCCGTTTGATGTTTAAGTATTACTTGTTTTACTTTACAAAAACCACCATTAACATTATATTAAGTTTAAACAAAAGATCCGAGCCATCGGATATCTTGAGCATTTCGTCATTCCAAGCGCTAACCTTGATCACCTGCAAAATGTAAGAAAATACGTCAGCAACGAATGCTGGTGAATATGCTGATGCTAAATATGTTTTCTTTGTTTAATCACCCCTCGATACTACGTAGGTCTCGGCCCAACGTGGCTTAGGAATAATCAAGATAAAACAATACAATTTATTAACTCAAGTCTCTATTCTCGGTTCCCCCAGCAAACACCGCAGCGTTCGATTAGTTGAGTGCCTATGCGTAAACACAAGGTCATACTTCCCGCAAGCGAGCGTAATTGTGACCAGGTGAGATGTGCCCACCACATATGTAAGGATCCAGACAAACGTACATGATAGCCTGAGGCCACTATTTATAACCTTGGTTATAAATGTTTTAGAGACACTTAGTCTCATGTAAAGTTTTTCATATAACGCGTTGACTCGTTTGAAAGTTTGTAAAAGTTGGGGTGTATTCACCTTTTGATTTGGATCGACTTCAAACACCGTTCGAGGGTCTTTCCCGTTGCTATCTCACACCTATAGTACGAGTATAACCATTTTTTAGTCGGATATACAATTTGGCTTAAGACCTTTAGTCTTATTTTATAAACTTTACCTCGATGAACCTTTAGTCCAAAATCTCTTTTACTTTAAAACCATTAGTTTTAAAAGTAATTTATAAACCTTTGGTTTATTTATAAAACCCTACATTTATTTTTCTTTAAGAAACGTATTCCTTCTTTTCTTTATTATTTAAGAATAGTTATTAGTACTTAAATAATATTTTCATAACAAAGAATATATATATATATATACTTACACACATATATACATATCTATCAATATTCACAATTTTATCTTTTATTCTTTCTTTGTTATGTTTTCTTTTTTATTTATCGAGGTATCGAGATAACCTTGACTTTAGGTTTTAAGCCATTATAATATTTTATTCGGGCATTATGCCAACCTTTGTTCGGCTTATAAACCCTAATGACTCAAGCAGCGCTCCAATGCCGCTTTGCCTTCCTTTCCTTCTCGATCAACTCTTCTTCTTGGTACTCTTTCCTTAGCATGCCAAACGATAACACCAATCTTTCACCATTTGTCGGCACGCCTTACGAGACTCACCATCTTATTTTCGAGATATAACAAACACCTTCTTGGTCGATATGTTGGTGGAGAGTGGCACGAACTTTGAGGAAACGTTGGCACGGAAAACGAGATAACGATCGAGAATCGGCACGAACTTCGAGGTATGATATACGAGTCTAGAGAGATGTTTTAGTGAGAGGGAAGAGAGCTGATTTGGGATGCAAGAATGAAATCCCGACCTTTCTAGTTATAGACAAAATCTGAAGACCCTTCGCAATACGCGATGGCCTTCTAGTCACCCGTCGCGTATCGCGATGTAGGTCAGGCCAGTTACCATATAGGTCTGCCACGTGTTGCCACATGGTAGACGATGTGCCACGTGTTGACATGTGGCGGTCGATGTGCCACGTGTGGCTACGTATCAGGACACGTGGCAGACGGTGTGCCACGTGTGGACACGTGGCAGAACTTGTGCCAGAGGTGTCAGGCCACGTTATCGTGATACGCGATGACGTAGCTTCAATAATGATCGCGTATCGTCGTTAACCCACTTCTAGAAGGTTTGACCAAGCCCTTCGCGATACGTGATGAGCATGTCCTTTGTCCCGTCGCGTATCGCTATGGGACAGAAATCAGAATTTTCGTTTTAAACCCTAAGGTTTGGAATTTTGATATTTTTGGTCCGTATACTTTGGAAAGTTAATATTTTGAACTCGGAATTTTCTCGATGTTACAACATGACTCAAAAGGAAAGCATAACGAATCTTTGATTCGTTATGCCCCCATTCGTCAACATTCCATGACGAATGGGAACGTACATAGCGAACTAACAGTCAATTCGTTAAACATCCTTAACGAATGGGCTTTACATTAAATGAACTGACTAATTCGTTAAACATCCTTAGGGAATTAGCTTTACATTAATGAATTAACATAAATTACATAAATGCCCTTAATATTAAAATATTAATAAATTACAAACGATAATTACAAAGACTCAAGACGACAAAACCGTACACTAACATCTAAGCATCGAAATTCGGTTTCACTGTTTTTCAAATTATTAGATATATAAAATCTGCTAAAGAGGGCTATCAAAGCTAGTTGTGCCTCCCAACACATCTCAAATCATATATGCAAACCATCTCTTATTTTATTATTATATTATATTTTTCAAAAGTTTCGAGAGCTTGTTAACACAGCGGTAATAATATCATTTCATGCTTAACGTAGACAAAAAACAATTTTCAAGGGACATTTTTCTTTAAAACTCTTTTATTTTTTTTTATTAAATTTCCAAATTTAGTTGCCCAGTCACTTTCATTTTTTGGGTCAATGGCTATCCCGTATGTCTACAAGTAGATAACGGGACCAAGCATATACAAGTATATGTCCCTCAAACTTAAGTAGCCGACATAATTTTCAGAGAAAGAACAAAACACACAACAGTCGCCCCAGTCACTTTCATTATTCAGGTAAATGGTTATCCCATATGTCTACAAGTAGATAACAGAACCAAACATATACAAGTATATATCCCTCAAACTTGAGTAACCGGCATAATTTTAAGCGAAAGAGTGCAAAAATGTAATTAAAATTTTATTTTTTTAAATTTTTTTTCTACAACTAAGTAAAATAAACTCCCATCCCCACACTTAGAACGAAATCGTCCTCGATGAGAACGAGGAAAAAACATATAATAAAATAAAAATAAAACTTAAAATATTCAAGAGTAAAAATGAGAACAGGTTACTCCCCTGGTTTATATGCAGAATCTTCACCAGCTGTGTATTAATCGAACGACCGTATAGCATTTCATTCACGGCCGCAACCTCGGGAGAACCAGTTCCAAAACACCATCAGAGCTACCATGCGCATAATAATACCTGCAATAACTCAAACTCGCTCGCATGTAGCGGCGTACAAAACAGAAAATAAAAACATAAGAAATAAACATATTTTTGTGTTTTTGTATTTTTTTTATTTTTTATTATATATTTTTTTAACTTATAATAATAAAATAAATAAAAAAGATAATAATGAAAATCATAATACACACTCTACAACTCGGGCCGTCTCCCGAGTGGTGCATCCAACACGTCTATGCCTCGGTGAATTAGTCAAGGTAGAACACCTCGACTGTTTGATCAGCTACCGGCTCGCCTATGTAGTGCTTCAACCTATGACCGTTTACCTAAAACATCCTTCTCTTATCTTGTATTTCGATAGTGCCATACGGGAATACCTCAGTGACTGTGAACGGTCCCGACCATCGGGATTTCAACTTTCCCGGGAATAACCTCAACCGGGAGTTATACAATAAAAACAGATCCCCAAAATTAAACTGCTTATTACCCTTCAACTTTCTATCATGCAGTTCTTTCGTCCGCTCCTTATACTTAAACGACTGAGCATACGCATGATCCCGCAGCTCTTCTAACTCGTGCAACTGGTGGAACCGAGTGCCTTTCGCGGCGAATAAATCAAGATTAACCCTCTGAAGGGCCCATAAAGCACGGTGCTCCAACTTAACAGGAAGATGACAGGCCTTCCCATATATTATCTGAAATGGTGTGGAACCAGTCGGAGTTTTGTAGGCTGTACGGAAAGCCCACAAAGCGTCATCTAATTTGTCGAACCAATCCCGACAATTCGAACCAAACGTTTTCTAAAGAATACGTTTGATTCCCCGATTACTCGCTTCCACCTACCCACTAGTCAGTGGGTGGTAGGCATTCGCAAGCCGATGGGTGACCCCATAGCGCTGCAACGCTTTCTCCATCTGCGCATTGCAGAAGTGAGCGCCTCGATTACTAATCAAGGCTTTCGGGACACCAAAACGAGAAAAGAGACTCTTAAGAAAACGGACTACCAATCGGGCATCATTCATGGATAAAGCCTTGGCCTCAATCCACTTTGAGACATAATAGACGGCCACGAGTATGTACTTGTTCCCACGCGAAGATGGAAATGATCCCATGAAATCAATGCCCCTCACATCGAAAACCTCACAAACCTGAATAGCATTTTGGGGCATTTTATTTCGCGACGAGATGTTGCCGCTGGCAACGATCACAACTCCTTACAAACGCATGCGCGTCCTTAAAAATCGAAGGACCATTGGGGTAGTATTCAGTTGGGGTAAGTTCCAAAGAGAAGCTTTTGAGGAATTAAATAAAAGACTCACGCAAGCTTCAATCCTTGCTTTACCCGATGGTGACTAGGATTTGGTTGTTTGTACCGATGACTCGCATCGTGGGCTAGGTTGCGTATTAATGCAACGAGGAAAGCTTATAGCTTATGCGTCTAGACAATTGAAAGTTCATGAAAGTACATATCCGACACATGATTTAGAGCTAGCAGCCGTAGTGCATGCTCTCAAGATATGGAGACATTATCTGTATGGTACTAAGTGTACTATCTACACAGATCATAAAATTTTAAAGTACTTCTTTGAGGAGAAAGAATTAAACATGTGGCAGAGAAAGTGGTTAGAATTGATAAAGGACTACGACAGCAATATCAAGTACTATCCTGGAAAAGTTAATGTGGTCGCTGACGCGTTAAGCCGTAAGAATGAGGAAGTCATTGCAACAGTGAAGTCGTATAAGTTAATTGTTAGCTCGGATATCTTTGAAGAAATCATCAAGGTACAGTCTGAGGTGCTGGCGGATGATGGACTAATGAAGAAGGAAAGAATTGTAGGGCAACAAGACGAACTGATAGAAAACATTCATGGTGTTAAGATTAGGTTTGACCGTATGTGGATTCCTCGCCATGGGGATCTCAGAGGTCGAATCTTAGATGAAGCTCACAAGTCGAGATACTCGATTCATCCAGGATCAACCAATATGTATCAGGATTTGAAAAGAGGCTATTGGTGGCTGGGTATGAAGAATGATGTGGTAGATTATGTCAGTAAGTGCTTAACTTGTTTACAAGTTAAAGCAGAGCATCAGAAGCCTTATGGGAATATGCATCCTTTGGAGTTACCTGAATGGAAATGAGAATACATCACCATGGATTTCATAACTAAGCTACCTCATACAACTAAACATCATGCTACCATTTGGGTGATTGTGGACCGTTTAACAAAGAGTGCTCATTTTCTTCCAATACTAGAGGCCATCTCGTCAAGAACATTAGCTAGTTTGCTCATAAAGGAGGTTGTGACCAAGCATGGAGTGCCACTGTCGATTGTGTCTGATAGAGATACTCGTTTTACTTCGAGGTTTTGGAAGAAGTTTTATGAAGCTATGGGAAAAAGATTGAACATTAATACAGCGTATCATCCTCAAACAGATGGACAGTCTGAAAGGACGATCCAAACCCTTGAAGATATGCTACGTGCTTGCGCTTTAGACTTTGTGGGAAGTTGGGATGATCATCTGCATCTTGCAGAATTCTCTTATAACAACAGCTACCATTTAAGTATTGGTATGTCACCGTTTGAAATGTTGTATGGGAGACGTTGTAGAACTCATGCATGCTTGGGAGAGATTGGTCAGAAAGAGCTCGGAAGTTTGGAAGTTGTTCAATAAACCTCTTCCAAGTTTGACCAGATCAGGGCACGGATGAAAGCTGCTCAAGACCGTCAGAAGTCGTATGCTGATAAGCAGCGACGACCTATTGAGTTTAACGTTGGTGACAATGTGATGCTCAAGGTCTTGCCTTGGAAAGGAATTATGCATTTTAGGAAGAGGGGAAAGTTGAGTCCGAGGTACACTGGACCGTTTAAAGTTATGGATCGCGTGGGTGAGGTGGCTTATAAGCTAGAAGGAATTCATCCAACCTTCCACGTTTCTCATCTGAGGAAATGTCTGGCTGATGACACGTCTCATGTGCCATTGGTAGATATTGAGGTTGATGAACGGTTGAACTACATTGAGCAACCGGTAGAGATAGTTGACCCCAAGGAAAAGCACCTCTGACACAAGGTTATACACTTGGTGAAAGTGATATGGAAACATCGCAAAGGATCAGACGCTACATGGGAAGTCGAGGAAAAGATGCGCAAGTTTTACCCAGAATTGTTTTAGTAATAGTTAGGTTTCAGGGACGAAATCTCTTTAAGAAGGGAAGACTTGTAACATCCTAAATTTTATAATAATAAATAAAGGGAAATGATGCTCGTTTGTTTAAATGCATGTGAATATTTAATTAAGATTAAATATGATAAAGGAGTATCGACTTGGAATAATGAAAGATGGATTAAAGGGTGGTGATGGGCCTTAGGTCCATGGGCTTAAAGAGTATAAATACTCCCTTAAACCTCCCTAAAACCCTAAAACCCTTATTTCTATCTTTCATATCCCCTACACACTCTAAAATAAACACATACACCTCTCTAGTTCGGTCGTGCCCAAGGAAGAGGATTCAAGACCAAAACCGAACATAGATCTTGGTAGATCTTAACTATACAAGCAAGATACGAGTTAGAGTTATATATTGGAGCTATCCGTGACCTAACAAATGATTAAAGGTATGTTCTTTATCTTTAAAGGTTACATTTTTATGAACGGTTTGCCCTAGAACTTAACCCTAGAGTAGATCGGGTATAGATGAACCATAAAAATACAAACTTGACATTTAAAATGGGCTTAATGAACTCATGGATATATATGGATTATAAGACCAAAACCGAACATAGATCTTGGTAAATCTTAACTATACAAGCAAGATACGAGTTAGAGTTATATATTGGAGCTAGCCGTGACCTAACAAACGATTAAAGGAATGTTCTTTATCTTTAAAGGTTACATTTTTATGAACGCTTTGCCCTAGAACTTAACCCTAGAGTAGATCGGGTATAAATGAACCATAAAAATGCAAACTTGTCGTTTAAAATGGGCTTAATGAACTCATGGATATATACGGATTATAAAGAAACCCTAGATCTAGCCTTTGAACGTTTTAAACCCATAAAGGTTCAAGCTTTATGAATAAACAGGCTAGGTCTTAGCCGAAAATGGAAATGGGAACGTTTATGGGGTGATACCAAACCATAATAGGGGTTTAGATGACAAAACGTGCATGGATAACGAAAATAAATACTTAAGCAGTAACAGCCCGTTCGAATATAATGTATGTATTCGCATACATCCTTAGATTCGAATATAATGGCCATACCCAATTACAATAGATCGTTCGATTACATTGAACATTTCGAATACATATACATGACGCGATTACATTTAACATTTCGAATACATATACGTGACTCGATTACATGGTACATTTCGAATACATATACATAACTCGATTACATGGTACAATTCGTATACACAAACCTGACTCGATTACATGGTACAATTCGAATACACATACCTGACTCAATTACATGGTATTGTGACGGGTGGTCCATGGGACAACCCTTAAGTGATTTAAAGCCGTTAATAATCATGTTTTAAATTGGTTTATTTTGTGAAATTAGATAACTACGGTATTGTTGGTGAATTGTAGATTCAAAGGAGGTTCCAGGACTATTATGGTGTATACCGAGGCAACCGAATGAGTCGGAGATGCGCTAGAGGCCAAAACATGTGGAAAACAATGGTGCATGGTTGAAGTCCACTGTGGCCCACGGTCCAAACCGTGGGCCACGGTCCAAAATGGTTAATCAAACAGAAGCCACCGTACCGTGGTTCGTACGGTGACCGTGAGGACCACCGTGACCCACGGTTCCAGTGTGGGCCACGGTCCAGAATTTTCCAGGAACCACCATGACCCACGGTGTAAACCATGAGCCACGGTCCAGATCATAACTGCCGATTTATTTTAGTTTATTACTTGTTTTTGGGGTGATTTTTCAATTATCTTTCATCCCAAACACCTTAGAGACGAATTTTGGAGAGCAACTATTGGATGTTGGTGATTGTAATCATTGAATTGGATTGGAGATTCATCTACATACTTTGATTTATGTTATGATGAACCGAACGATGTGTGGCTAGTACTCTTTGTGTTCTCTCCCGAATTGTAAGGTTTTCTAATTGGATATTTGTTAATCGTTTATGTTATTAGTGAGATAGTGTTTTGATGATATGATTTTTGTGCTATGGTGATTGTGTGTTTGTTTTGTAATTGTTAGTATGGTATAATTCGTGTTCTTGACTATCCGTTCTTGGTGCCATAGGCAATCGAGATTTAGTATAAGAGAATTAGGGTAAACAATACTAAACTGATTATTGAGTGACAACCTTGCGTTTTTTGTAATCCAAGTACTTAGTCCTCTCCTATCGCATCCAAATGCATTTTCACAAACTATAATTGTGTAGTTCACCTCACAAGTAAACATTAACTTTATCAACATTGGAAACCTGAAGACGGGAGAGAGCATTCTTTCTTATATTGTTTAAAACTCGTTTATTATTTTAGTTATTTTTGTTAATCAATACCAAACAACCAAATCTTTGAATTTACTTTTTGCACTTAGTTTAATATAGATAAATAACAAAACTACTTGGTAACACGATTTCCACAAACTCCCTATGTTCGATAACCGCTTATCGCTATCTAATAGTTGTAATCGGTTTATTTTTGAGTGAGTCTTCGACCTCACGTCAAATTTTGGCGCCCCTGCCGGGGAGTAGTGCGCAACGTGTGTTAGCTTTAGTAGTTTTAGTCTGTTATTTTCGGGTTTACGCTGGTTGTGTTAGTGTGCGGGTACCTACAGGTGTATGCATACTAGAAGCTCTAACAGGTCATCATCGCTAGTTAGTGAGTCTTCAACAAGCTTCTTGGTTCTCCAACTGCATCAAATAACAACATGGATTCACCGGTTCCCACTTCAGGTCAAACAATCCCGACTACACCTCCACCAATCACTACTAATATACCTACAGCATCAAGTGAACTCCTACCACCACCCACAACCGAACCCATAGCTGCTCAGTACACCTACTCAACATCATCCACATTGCCACCTATTACCAACCTTTTTCCTAACTTTGGTGCATCATCATCATCTCAAAAATATCAACCACCACTCTTTCAACAATCACAATCAAACTACCAATACCAACCCCAACTGTTTATGCAACATTCAAGAACACAAGGTGACGGATACGGATATGGGTTTTACAGTGAATTTTAAGGGTATGAAGTGGAAGGTCACTACATGGGAGGTGATGGAGGAAAAATGGTAAATACGGGAAATTTGACCCATGGTCAATGGCAACCACCGGAATCGGTGCAAGGGTTTAATAGACAACCACCACCGGTTGTTCAACAACAACCACAACAACAACTGGTGGTTGTCCAACAGAACGTGCAACCACCACCGATTCAACAACAACCAACGTTTGTTGTTCAACAACAAGTTCAACCACCACCGATTGTTCAACAACCACAAGGGCATATGACTCTATGTGCAACACAATTGGGGGTCAAGGTTTTTCGGCGGATGAAGTGAAATTGGTTCTTTTTCAATTTTCGTTGGAAGATAAAGCAAATAGATGGTTTTACACATTACCTTCCGCATCCATTTACACTTGGGCCGAGATGTAACAACAATTTTTGGAAGAATTTTACACGGCTCAAAAGACTAACGATGCAAGGAGTCTAAGATCTTTCCAACAACAATCGGGCGAGATGTTTCACGATGCGTTTGAGCGATTTAATATGATGATCAAGAATTGTCCTCATCATGGTATTGCTCTTTGGGAGTTATTGAATTCGTTCCATGAGGGGTTGAGTACAGAAGATGAACAAAATCTGATGTCGATTACAAATGGGTCGTTTGGTACAAACTATGAATAAGATGATTGGGCATAATTGGAACAAATGGCGGTCACATCAAAGAGAAAGGCTCAAACCGGTAGAAGAGCAAGACCGGCAATTGGAATATCTCAAGTAAAAGCCGTGGAATATGGAGGGGTACAAACCACTAATCAAGTAATCAATGTTTGTACAAATTGTAACGAGCTGGATCATGCTTCGGAGGTATGTACGGTAGGTCAAGCGCTGGTAGAAGAGGTGAATGCACTTCAAGGGGGAGGTGGTAGGAATTACAACATGAACTCCAACACCTACCACCCCGGGTTGAGAAATCACCCGACGATATGGAAACCCGGCCACGCAATCTAACCCAAATTTTCAAGGAAATCAAGGCAATTATGTTTCTCGCCAACAATATAATAACCAAGGTAATTTTCATGGCGTGAACAGTCAAGGGTTTCAAGGTCAAGGGGGTGGCGGTCAATGCGGGTCAACGGGTCAAACTTCATCAAGTGGGAATGAAGTGATGGAGATGCTCAAAGTGATGCAACAAGACATGCAACGAAGAAATCAACTCGATGAAATTCGCATGCAAAAGGATGAAGTTAGAGATAAAGCAATCCAATCGTTGACCACACAAATGGGTCAACTCGCAACTGAGGTGTCCGACTTGAAGAAGAATAAGGGTCAATTGCCAAGCGACACAAAGGTAAATCCTTCTCATAACTCTTCTCGTAATGTTCCTATTAATCACGTTAGTGTTTTAAGAAGTGGTAAAGAATATAAAAAAGATTTATCATCGGGTGTGGTTGATGGGGAAGTTGAGGATATTACGGGTAATGAAAGTGATGATGAAATTGTAACAAATAAACCCACTAAACATGTCACTTTTGAAAAACCGATACAAAATCCGGGTCAAACTTCAAATTTAAATGATAAAAATAAGGAAGTGGAACCAATTGCGGTCCCATTTCCCTCGGCTTTACTCGACCCGGGTAAGAAAAACATCATTTCTAGAAGGGGTCCTCAAAAAGAAGAGATGTGGGAAGTTTTTAGGCAAGTAAAGGTAAATTTACCTTTACTTGAGGCAATAAAACAAGTGCCCGCGTATGCTAAGTTTTTAAAAGATCTATGCACTCAAAAGAGGCAACAAAAAGTGCCTAAACGAGTGGATTTAACTGAGCGGGTAAGTGCGGTTTTAAAAGGAGATCTTCTTCCTAAGCTTCAAGATCCGGGAAAGCCCTTAATTAATATTCAAGTAGGCGATTTTCAAATGTCTAGGGCGTTACTAGATCTTGGGGCCGGAGTAAGCATTCTACCGGGGGGTTTATATGACCAAATGACTTTGGTCCTTTAAAACGTGTTGAGACCACGGTTGTATTGGTGGATTTGTCTCATAAACTTCCCCGTGGAATCATGCGGGATGTTATTGTGAAAGTGGAGGATTTTTACTATCCTGTGGACTTTTTGGTGTTAGACTATTCTTCGGGTGACCCAAGTCAACAACAAAATGTTATCTTAGGTTGACCATTTTTGAACACTACTCATGCAATCATTGATTGCAGATTTGGTACCGTTGACATGGCGTTTGGTAATCGTAAATGCGCCTTAATGTTTTTACTAACGTTTTTAATTCTCTGAGTGGTGAAGAATGTTTTATGGCAGATTTGGTGGACCATTGTATTCCTCATGAATATGATGAAGATTGTGTAGAAGCTTGTATTTGTGACGATTCTGAACAGGTACGCGTGTGTCCTTTGAGGATGGAAGAACAAAAACAAGATGTCTTAGCTATGCAAGAGGGAAGGCCACCATGGACACATCAATTTGAGAAGTTGCCAACAAAAATCAATCCGGACACAAAGCCGTCTTTAGAATGTCCACCAAAGGTTGAATTGAAGGAATTCCCAAGTCACTTGAAGTATGCATTTTTAGAGGAGAATGAAACTCTTCCGGTTATCATTGCTTCTAACTTGGAGGAAGAACAATAGAAGGCGTTGGTAAAAGTGTTGGGAGCACATAAGGCTGCTATTGGATGGACGTTGGCAGATTTAAAGGGTATTAGTCCTTCCATTGTTATGCATAATATAATTACTGATGAAGAGGCTAAACCCACAAGGGAGACTCAAAGATGGTTGAACCCGAATTTGTGAGAAGTGGTGAAAAAAGAGGTTATCAAATGGTTGGATGCGGGGATCATTTATCATTTATCCCATTTCAGACAGTGCATGGTGAGCCCGACACAGGTAATGCCGAAGAAATCCGGCATCCAGGTAATAAAAGGTGATAATGGTGAACAAATTGCCACCCGACCGGTAACCGGGTGGCGAGTGTGCATCGATTATAGAAAATTAAATAATGCAACAACAAAAGACCATTTTCGATTACCATTCATTGACCAAATAGTTGAAAAACTTTCGGGACAAAAATATTATTGTTTTTTGGATGGATATTTGGGTTACAATCAAATTGAAATTCATCCTGATGACCAACATAAGACCACCTTCACGTGTCCATATGGTACTTTTGCCTTTGGGCGAATGCCATTTGGACTGTGTAATGCCCCGGCTACATTTCAAAGATGCATGATTAGCATTTTTTCTGACATGGTCGGGGAATCACTTGAAGTTTTTATGGACGATTTTTCTATTTTTGGCTCAACATTTGAGTCGTGTCTCGTTGATTTAGAAAAAGTTTTAAAACGATGTGTTGAGACAAACTTGGTGTTGAGTTGGGAAAAAAGTCATTTCATGGTGCAAGAGGGCATTGTGTTGGGTCATGTGGTTTCAAGTAGGGGAATGGAAGTTCACCAAGCTAAAATAAAAGTAATTTCATCTTTACCAGCCCGGAAAAATGTTAAAGGGGTGAGATCGTTTTTGGGACATACCGGATTTTAAAGGAGATTCATTAAAGGTTTAGTGCAATTTCAAAACCTTTATGTAATCTCTTATTGAAGGATGTCCCCTTTGAGTTTACTGATGTATGTTTGCAAGCTTTTGACAGTTTGAAGGAGAAGTTGGTACAAGCACCCAGTCTGCAATCACCGGATTGATCAAGCCCGTTTGAAATTATGTGTGATGCTAGTGATAGCACGGTTGGAGCGGTATTGGGTCAACGAGTGGAGAAAAAGCCGGTGGTAATATACTATGCAAGCAAAATTTTATCCGAGGCGCAATTAAATTACACCACTACCGAAAAGGAGTTATTTGCGGTGGTGTACGCCTTGGATAAATTTCGGTCGTATATTTTGGGAAGTAAAGTTGTGGTGTACTCAGATCATAGTGCGGTTAGGTATTTGATGGAAAAGAAAGACGCGAAACCGCGTTTATTCGATGGGTGTTATTGTTGTAAGAATTCGATCTTGAAATCCGGGACAAGAAAGGTTGTGAGAATGTAGTAGCGGATCACTTGTCTCGGATTCCACTTGAATGTATTGACGATTCGATAGAGATAAACGAACGGTTTCCCGATGAACAACTGTTAACCGTATTGACCGCTCCGTGGTATGCTCACTTTGTGAACTATTTAGCAACGGGGTCTATTCCAAGTCATTGGGTGAAGAAAAGAAGACAATGGTTCATGGACCAAGTGAAACAATATATTTGAGATGAACCGGATTTGTTCAAGATTGGTTCAGATCAAGTGATAATGAGATGCATTCCCGATTCCGAGGTGTGGGAGGTTTTGACTCATGCACATGCATCGGCGTGCGGAGGTCATTTTAGGGCTCAAAAGACGGGTTATCGGGTGCTCCAATGTGGGTTTTATTGGCCCACCATTTTTAAAGATGCAAGTGAGTATGCCCGACATTGTTTGAATTGCCAAAAGTTGGGTAGTATCTCGAAACGGGATGAAATGCCATTGCAAATGATTTTGGTGTTAGAGATTTTCTATGTATGGGAAATTGACTTTATGGGCCCGTTTCCAAACTCGAATGGATTTTTATATATCTTGGTTGCGGTTGATTATGTGTCCAAGTGGGTAGAAGCGGTAGCAACAAGAACCAATGACCATTCGGTAGTTTGCAAATTCATTCAATCCAATATCTTTGCTTGATTTGGCATTCCGCGAGTTATTATTAGTGATGGTGGGTCGCATTTCAAAATTTTCAACTTTGAAAAGCTTTTAAAACAATATAATGTGAATCACCGAATTGCTACTCCTTATCATTCGCAAATGAGTGGACAAGTTGAAGTGTCTAATCGCCAAATTAAAGAAATCTTGATGAAGACGGTGCGGGTCGATAGGAAGGATTGGTCTTCTAAGTTAAATGATGCATTGTGGGCATATCGGACCGCATACAAAACTCCTATTGGCACAACTCCTTATCGGTTAGTTTATACCAATGGAGTTGGCTTATAAGGCATTTTGGGCGATCAAGAATGTTAACGCGGATTATAAGAAAGCGGGTGAACTGAGGAAGTTGAAGTTGAATGAAATTGAGGAAATCCGGGATGAAGCGTATGAATGTGCTTCTGCATACAAAGACAAACTAAAAAAGGTCCATGATGCAAAGTTGAGAAAACGAACTTTTGAAATGGGTCAAAAGGTGTGGTTGTATAATTCAAGGTTAAAGTTATTTCCGGGTAAGTTAAAGAGCAAGTGGATGGGCCCATATATCATCACAAGAGTGGGCCAATTTGGTGATATGGAGATAGAAGATGTTCAATAGCAAACAAAACAAGTGGTGAACGGTCAAAGACTTAAACCTTACTTGGAAGGAAAGGACATCAATATGCTCGATGTGGACCGGGTGAGTTACTTGTTACGCTCACCGGATGAGGAAACGAATAAAGAGGCCAAGGTATGTTGTATATTTTAGTATAGGTTAAATTAGTTTTTATTTAAAATTGGTTTTAAAGATTACCTTCTTCGCTTTGGAGTTGTCCAAATCAAGTGTGGGGAAGTCCTTGTGATTTTCTTTACCGTGTTTGGGACAACTCGGGTTTTTCTTGGGGGGGTATGGTAATTTTGAATTTTAGTTTTGAATTAAATAATTTTTAATCAATTTTTGTATCTCTTATTTTGTTTCTTAAAAAAGAAATTAGAGGTGAACCGTGGACCACGGTCAAGACCGTGACCCACGGTCGGTTCCACGGTAGAGGGAGGTACCACGGTACGGTGCCCTCTGGTCGATTTGACATAACTCAACCGTGACCCACAATTGAGACCGTGGGCCACGGTCCACTGTGAACCAGCGATCAGCAACAACTGAACGGTGACCCACGGTTGAGACCATGGGCCACGGTCCGATCGGGAAAGAAAAGAGGAGCCGGGTTTTGGGTGTTATAAACAATAAAAATCCAATTTTAAATCAATTCTACACCACATAACCCACCAACCTTCAATATTTACTTTCAATTTCATCTATTATCACCATATCTTCTTCATCAGTCATCCTTACAAACCCTAACTCCCAACTTAAAGCATCCATAACTTCCTCATATCTCCACCAAATCAACCGATTTTTTAGTCTAAGTTTGCTAGAATTTCACAAGGGTTTCAATTATATCATTGCATTTGAAAGAATCATTTGTTTTGTTGGTCGATTTTGGACAAATAAGTCCGAGATTTTTGGGGTTTTTGGTTTAGTTTGAAGCTTTCTTCATCTACATCTTCTACAACACAAAGGTATGGAATCTCTTTTCATTATTGATGGTATATTGTATTGAAGTTGTAAGTTTGTCATGATTGTTTCTATGTACCCACTTTCTTGTTTGAGTAATGAGTATAATGATTATATGGTATGGTTCTGGATAGTAGATAATTGTTACAAAAATATGTTTGTTATATTGATTAATTGGAAATTATATATTGAAGCAAATGTTGAAAATTTTGGTTAATTGATTAACAAGTGATTATCCACAACCATAGTAACAAGCAAGTGTGGGGAAGTTCATGTTGAATTAACTTGGTTTATTTGGGTTGTTTGTTGTGTATAGATGGGTAGAACCTCTGACAAGGGTAAGGGAAAGGCATCAACTTCTAGCGGTCGACCAGCCCAAGCAAAGAGGCAAAGAATGCAGGAAGAGCAAGCAAATGTGCAAGTACAAACGGTAAAACCCACTTGGAGAGGTGGGGGATTGTCAAAGTACGCGTTGGAATGGCAAGCGGAGTTTCTCATTGATAAGATGGCCACGTTGGAAAAATGAATTGAAGGATATATGTGTGAGAAGGAGGTAAACGATCCCAGATTTAAGGCTTTTGGGATAGTTGACAAATTTGAAGCTTTGGGTTGGGAAGCAGCCCTTAAGTGTTACGATGAGGAAAGTAACACCTTGTATGATAGAGAAATTGAAGAATGGGTGTCCACATTGATATGTCCCCCCTACAAGAAGGGACACGATATGAAATTAATTGGAACAGTGGGCGGACAGGAAGTTGTGATGTCCTTTGACACATTCAATCAGATCGCGTTATTTGACAGTAAACCAAGCAACTCATATATTTACCTTGTTGTCAAAGATTTGTTTGAATGTCCCGACAAGCACCCTCAATGGTACAACATGCTAGCAAAGGTGGTTAAAGCAAGAGAAGGTTTCAGTGATCAGATTAGGAGAACAGATCTAAAGATTGAGGCAAAGTTGTTGATGTCCATTTGCTTATACAATGTGGTGCCCCGTCGGGGGGACATTTCGGTAGTGAGGAACAGTGATATTTCAGTTTTATACGCATTGATGTGTGGAAAGCCTCTCATTTTTTTCCGATATTTAGTAATGCACAACATTTGGAACAGTCGAGAAAGTAACAAGCGGAAGTTAATTCCGCATTGTCGACTGATCACAGCATTGCTAAAGAATCATGGTGTGATAACTGACGAGTCGGTGGGAATAACCAAGGTGTCCAAGGAGTTTAAGTTGTCGGATTTTCCGGGTTGGACATACACACAAACCGATAGGCATCACGTGCTTGTGTGTGATAAGGTGACATGGAGTGTAGTAAGAGAGGATGTTGTAGTGGAGGGGGGTGATGAGAGAGAACATGTGGAAGACTTAGGTGAGCCCGATTACATGGATGTGGGCGGTGGTAGCAGTTCCCAACACGGGGGTTGGGATTACTCGGATGGTTATAATTCTTATGGTAATAATTGGGCCCATGTGGGGTCAATGAATGAAGTGGTGGAGAGGCGTAGGCCTTACACGTATGAGAATTGGTCGGATGAGTCACGCGCATTATTTGACCATCAGACTTTTATGGGGGCCAATGCTTATGGGCGGGAACATGAGATGAACATGGGGTACTTGGATGATCGTAATCGGAGGATGCATGAGCAGTAGCATGCAGGTGAACCGGTCGTGTCGGATCCACAAATGGTAGATTACACGACTCTACCTCCGTATGACGGTTCAATACGATATCCCGAACCACCACTTCATCATTCAATGTGGGTCAGCCCAATGCAGTCAATGGCACCACCACCACCACAAGAAGAAGGAAGCAGCGGCGGCGATGGGGCGTTTATGACGTCTATCTTTGGGCCGGCCCGCCCGCCTTACAACTGATCGAGCCGCGTGATGCCAGGTGAACACTGTTCTGTATATTACTGTATAGTTTTTATTTTTTTGTGTCTTTATGTGTTTTTGGGTGGATGGGTGGTGGACAAAATACTTTTGATTAAGTATTATGGGAATGTGTTGAAAAGAAGGTTGTGTTTAACAAGTGGTTTGTTTTATTTTTCTTAAAACCGTACGTTGGGAAAAATGTATCCCAAGTGTGGGGATGAGGAAATTTTCGTTTGTTTTCGTTTGTTTTGAAAATCAGAAAAAAAATTAATCAAAAAATCAGAAAAATTGAAAAAATTAAAAAAAAATGTGTTTAAAGAAACCGGAAAGTGGTAAGATGGCGGGGTGAAGTTTTGGTCCCTTTTCATGGTCACAATTCCCTAAATAACATGTGCCTAGTTGTTTTTAAAAAAAGAAATTATGTAGTTTTCTAACCAAGGTTAGCATGCTTTCGGTGTAATAACTTGCATCACATGTTTGTTTACACTTGAAAATTGAGAAAGTATTGGTTGGTGAGACGGTTGATATTCTCCTATAGAACTTGTACAATTAGAGCATTTCTAGATCTTAGCTTGGCATGAGTGAAAAAGTGATAGAGGCACTTAGGTTAAGCCTCGTCTAGATGAGCGAGAGTGTGGGTTTTGGGGGTTGGGGCCTCATACATTATACATATGAGGATAGTTATGTGAGGGGCGGGGGGTTGGTTCCTTTAGAAAACCTTATTGGGCTTATTCTTTTATTTGATCAACCCCGGTGTTATACTGCGAAATGATCCAACTTAATAGGTTTCTATGTAATTGTTTTAGTATTTGCCAGTTAGATATGTGAAGCATTATGTTTATCATGCTGGTATGTAACGTTCAAGTATTATTTTAGTTTGTTAAAAAAAAGTTGTATTAGAGTTGCAATGTTTATGTATGCATAATTCCAGGTATTATTTATTGAATTAAAAAAAAGAAAATAAAAGTTAGTGATGTTTATAGTTGGTTATTTCATTGTTTTCTTAGTTTGTTTGTAATAAGTCGGATCGGGTCTCTTGAGCTACTTTCAATATTCCCTTCCATACCCTTACACTTGGCCCCATTACAACCCGTTTTAAGACCATCTTGATTTGCATTCATGTCAAATGCATTTACATAGGTGGAGATTTGATGATTGTACAAGCGTATGCGAGGAGAATTGATTAAATATGAAATGTATGGATGATCACCAAGGTTAAGTTAACGTTTAAATGTGTGTTATGTATAGGTAAAAACCGAAGGCATGTTAGGTTCGGTTAGAAATCTTCGGTTTAAATGGAACATCAAGTGAACTAGTGCACCCGATAAAAATAAGGGAATAGGGTATGACTTGGGACCTTAACTGAACCGGTTTTGTGGTAAGATTGGTGGATACAAGTTGAATGGAATAGAAAGTTTGTGTTGAGATGTTGCTTGGGGGCAAGAAACGATTAAGTGCGGGAATGTGACGGGTGGTCCATGGGACAACCCTTAAGTGATTGAAAGCCGTTAATAATCATGTTTTGAATTGGTTTATTTTATGGAATTAGATAACTACGGTATTGTTGGTGAATTGTAGGTTCAAAGGAGGTTCTGGGACTATTATGGTGTATACCGAGGCAACCGAATGAGTCGGAGATGCGTGAGAGGCCAAACCATGTGGAAAACAATGGTGCATGGTTGAAGTCCACAACGGTTAATCAAACAGAAGCCACCGTACCGTGGCTGGTACGGTGACCGTGAGGGCCACCCTGACCCACGGTTCCACCGTGGGCCACGGTCCAGAATTTTCCAGGAACCACCGTGACCCACGGTGTAAACCATGGGCCACGGTCCAGATCATAACTGCCGATTTATTTTAGTTTATTACTCGTTTTTGGGGTGACTTTTCAATTATCTTTCATCCCAAACACCTTAGAAACGAATTTTGGAGAGCAAGTATTGGATTTTGGGGATTGTAATCATTGAATTGGATTGGAGATTCATCTACATAATTTGATTTATGTTATGATGAACCGAACGATGTGTGGCTAGTACTCTTTGTGTTCTCTCCCGAATTGTAAGGTTTTTTAATTGGATATTTGTTAATCGTTTATGTTATTGGTGAGATAGTATTTTGATCATATGATTATTGTGCTATGGTGATTGTGTGTTTGTTTTGTAATTGTTTGTATGGTATAATTCGTGTTCTTGACTATCCGTTCTTGGTGCCATAGGCAATCGAGATTTAGTAGAAGAGAATTAGGGTTAACAATACTAAACTGATTATTGAGTGACAACCTTGCGTTTTTTGTAATCCAAGTACTTAGTCCTCTCCTATCGCATCCATATGCATTTTCACAAACTATAATTGTGTAGTTCACCTCACAAGTAAACATTAACTTTATCAACATTGGAAACCTGAAATCGGGAGAGAGCATTCTTTCTTATATTGTTTAAAACTCGTTTTTATTTTAGTTATTTTTTTTTAATCAAAACCAAACAACCAAATCTTTGAATTTACTTTTTGCACTTAGTTTAATATAGATAAATAACAAAACTACTTGGTAACACGATTTCCACAAACTCCTTGTGTTCGATACCCGCTTATCGCTTTCTAATAGTTGTAATCGGTTTATTTTTGAGTGAGTCTTCGATCTCACGTCAACATGGTATAAATCAAATGCATGGCATGACTCACATACATATATTTATTCGAAAACAATGGTGAATTCTCATGTATACTCGATTACATTGTAAGTTTGCATACATGTATACTCGATTACATTAAAAGACCCGAATACATTGTTGTTCGAATACATATACATGTTCGAATACAATGAATACACTCGCATGCATCCATAAATCGAATACAATTATAGACTCGTATACAATATGCTTGTTCGATTACATTATGGACTCGCATACAATACGCATCTTCAAATACATTATGTAACTCGAATACATCATACATGAATTCGAGTACATTGTATAACCCGAATACACTATGCATATAGTATACATTGAAAGGCTCAAATACATAAAAGGAGAAGAAATATTAAATAAGTATGGAATATATGAATACGAAAGAAAAGAAAGAAAGGAATACTAAAGTATTTGAATACCTTATATTCGAATACATTAGTGTTTAAGGGTAAAATTATATTCTAAGTAAATTCTATTATAACACAAGACCATTAGAATAGACCGGACTTAGCCTCTTTTGGCTGAAACATGGATAATGTGATTAGGACAAGTATTGATACATGTGACTAACGTACAGTCAGCCGAGCTCAGTTAAAGAAGGGAATAACAATTAACGGAGAACGTAACAGAATCCAGGTGAGTTTCTAGCCCCATTTCCTTGTTATGTTTTCGGGGTTGTGTGCATACTCAATGTTAATGTTAATACACTTACCTTAAATGGTAAGTGTATGTCTTAATGATGAATGTGATAGTTATGTTTATATTATGAATGAATGCTTGATAGTACGTGAACGATCTTCGGATATTGCACGTATTGTTAAGGAAAGTATGTATACAAATTTATGGATGGTGATAGGATGTGTGGAAGGTTACGGGGTTCCATACCCTAATGAAATATGCGAAAGTTACAGGGTTGCATACCCTAAGAATATATGTGAAGTTTACATGGTTGCATACCCTAACAATATATGCAAAGGTTACAGGGTTGCATACCCTAACAATTATAACGATTTGACCATTATAACGAATTGAGGGTTCATTCGTCATTTCCCCGTAACGAATGGGTTAACGAATAGCTCATTCGTTACTTTATCCTTAACGAATTGGCATAGCGAACCATCCTAACGAGTAAGAGCTCATTCGTCAATTCTCCATAACGAATGGCATAACGAATGAGGTTAATTCGTCATCCTTCCTTAACGAATTGCATAGCGAATTCGTCATTCTTTCTAGGGTTAGGTCAGAGAATGTCAGAGACATTCTCTGACATCCTTAACCGCGTACGCCGCCTTTCCGGCTCCGTCGTGCCGGAAAAATGGGCGGTGGCCGGAAAAACATGTTTTTACACCGTTTTCGCCCAGATCGGTCCGGATTCGAGCTTGGGTGACCCCTAAGTTCATATTTTGATCGGTTTATACCTGATTCCATCCGGATCTTGTGAATTTAACGGTTGAGGGTGTCGGCTCGTCGTTTCGCGACTAGATCTAGCAGGGTTGGATCCATATAATATCATACTCTCATTACCTCGGATCGGGATCGGTTTTTTTCTTGGTTTCTGTTAGGGAGAGAAAGAAAGATGAGAGAGAGCTTAAGTGTGCGTTTTGAATGGTGTATGGAATGAGTGAAAAGGAATGGATTAATGGTTAATTAACGTATGTATATCATGGGTCATGGGCTTAAGCCTATGCTCTTTCTTCCTTCCTTAGTAACCCAAGTCCATTACCCACATTCGTTTAGCCCAACACAAGCCCGACTCAAAATCAATAAATTTTATCTTATTAACCGAGACAGGAAACGGGATGTTACATATTCATATTGATATGTAATTAAGGAAATCATTATTATTAGTCAAATCAAATATTAAATGTTTGCCATAATCATATTAATTATACATCTATATACCCATAAATAATTATATAATTATGGTAATACTTTAACTAATTGATTGAAAGTTTAGAAATCGCAATATAACATGTTGGCCATTCCAAAAAAAATAACTACAATACGATAAAAATCTATAAGACCTAAAAAAATTGAAATAATAACGCGATAGTAGCCCAGCTGAAAACTTCATATGTTGACACAAGTCACAATTTTGTTAGCTATACATTTACTAAATAATTTAGACATAATTATAGAATTTAAAATCAAATCAGTTATTTAGAATACTTCAAAAAATTATGGAAATGTGTGTTTTGAAACATTAAAATAGAGGGTTTATTTTAGACATTAATTTTGACATTTATGGATAATTTAAAAATAATCAAATATAAAAAATGAAAACCTTGATGAAATTGAAGATGTGGAAACCCTTAATGGTTTGTTACAAGATTGGTCAAATTCCGTATCTAAATGGGTTTAAATTTGTTATGAATATTAAAAATAAATTAAGGATATTATATAAAAACAGTAAATAATTGTACATTTTATTGTAAAGAAATTTTTAATGTAACTTGTGTTTTAGTTACATTCAATGAATTTTGGATTAATTAAATAAGTTATAAATATGTAACAATACTATTTCATCTTGCAAAATCATCTCAATTGATCAATCTTCACTCGGTTTATTATTGTCCTTGAGACGCCATAACTTCAATATACAAACCTTGAGGATGCAATCATTGTTAAGGACATCCAGTTCGTACAACATTGTAATGCTTGTTGGCTCCATCATGCTGTTTGTAAGAAAATAAAAATGCAAACAAACTATTAATTTTATAATAATTAACATGTTTGAATAAGGCTCATAATGTAATAAATGAATTACATAAGTAGGACGAAAGATATCTACCTTACAAAGAAACAAACATGATATGGCAAAAGCAGGTGTGATAGTATGAAAATTTTGGGGTGAAGTTGCCAATATATATAGATAGGTAATAAGAGTAATAATTTTGGATAGTTAAATAAAAGAGGAATGTAAAATATAAATATTATTATATAAAATAATTATGGATTTTGAAAGCTTTGAAATTTGGAACAAATTGAAGAAACCAATGGAAATATAATTAGTTGATAAACTAATATCCCTCAAAATTAGCCAAAATAGAATGCTTATATTATTATAGTTAATTTGTTAGTTACATACTTTAAAAAATGGTTTTGGTAACTAGTTATACCAAATAATGATAATCACTTTGATATTCATAAAATTAGTCAAACAAATTACCAGTCAATGTTGTTTTGAATTTGAGAAACATAAGTTATGTCAAATAAACAGCTGGTGTTCCTATAACATACTTTTTTCATAAATTTACATACCATAACTTACCTATGTAAAATAAAATATTATTTAATCAACACAGTTTGTTGATACAATTGATTACATTTTTTTATGATTTAGTTAAGCTATATAATGTATGTAATTATTTAATTTTATAAGTATAAAAAATTGTAAAAATTAAAAATTGATGGTTATAAGATATAAATATAAATAAAAATCACTTGATCAAGTTATAACATATATTGAATTAATATATTAAAATGTCCATGCTTCATTTCAGGTTTTGGCGACTAAATGGAGGTCTGCATAAAAATAGGTTGCAAAAATAGTAAGACCATTTTAACTAATATTTTGATAATTAGAAACAAATAATTTGGATAACTGTAAACTCATGTTAATCGAGTAGATCTAATCAATACATAATCAGATTAGATCTATTAACCTAAGGATCTAGTTTATTATATAGTCTTAATTAGGTATATAGTATAGTAGTAATTGTAATATGTGTAATATTAGTAATACTTTAGTGAAGAATTGAGCGAGAGAGAACTTAAGCAGAGTTTCAGAATAATTAAACTCAAAACTTTTATTATGAAGGCATGAAACTGCCTTAAATAGACGAAGGAGACCAATTCGTTACACATCCCATAACGAATTGGCTCCAATTTGGTAACTTACAAAACAAATAAGGAAGCATAACGAATCATTGAATCGTTATGCCCCCATTCATCAACATTCTATAACGAATGGGAACATACATAACTAGTTACATTCCATTCGTTAAATATCCTTAACAAATGGACCTTACATATAACGAACTGGCTAATTCATTAAACGTCCTTAACGAATTATCCATTACATAACGAACTAAATAGATTTCCATAAATACCCTTACATTATAATAGTAATAAATTACAATCGATAAATTACAAAGACTCGAGACGACAAAATCGTGCACTAACAAAAACCCCCCTCGTCTTGAGCTCTTTGTCTTTAAATTACTTGAAGCGCTTTTGTCTGCCAATCTCGACAACTATGAATCCCGAACTCGTGACATACACGTACGACACGCTAGAACTACATAGCTCGGTTGTAGTCTTCATGGCGATCTATCAAAATCTTGTCCACAAAAAGCACGTCATTATCTGTTTCGGATAAGTTAACGAGCCACATCGGGTCGATAACTCTAATAAAACTGGTCTTCAAGCCTTTACCTAGTACAACGACGGCCTCACCGGTACGATTATCATAGTACCAACGATTAAATGTTAGGTGAAGACCCTGTGGAAATGTCTTCACCGGTACATACTTCATCGTCTTCGGTGGTTTTACTTTAAGCACGAGTTTCCTCCAACCCATACGAGGATCAATCTCTTCAATACGTTTACGAATAGGAATCTGTGGCTTAAAGAATTTAAAACCACGGTTTACCTCAAAAAGCAAATGTTGGTGAAACTATTCTGCTTGTCGAATTCCACCGCGATTAATAAAAGGTCGACTCGCGACGGTTCGAACATCCCAACGCGGTAGTGAGAGAACGTCAGTGATGTTCTCATAGTATGAAAACCATTCTCCCACTTGATAATACAGACCTTTAACTCATAATCATATAGCCAGGAAATGATATCACCTTTCACCGACGACTTTGAATGTGGCCTTCTGCTTAGCATTAGCACGTGCGATAGCATCCAATTTCTATTCTTCGTTAACATACCTATACGCCTCAATAATTTTACGAGCCCGTTTACTTCGGTAATCGAACCAAACCAGAATGTCAGCCTCAGTCGGATCAACATCACGTTCCGACATCTTGGCTTTAGTCTTCGAAACCTTCTTCAAATGATCTTCAGCAGCTTTGACGTTTTCTTCAGTAAAGGTAGGAATACCCTGATCAACATTGGATCGTTGATAAGGATCGGGGTATTACTCTACTGTCACATCTTCAATCTCTATCTCCTCATCTTCGTAAATAAAGGATGTATTCATATGAGGAATAGTTGTATCCAGTAATACTTCCTCGTCATTCACTACCTCCAACAATAATTCAATATGTTCATGCGTTAGGGAATGATAAACGAACTGACCTTCTTCGATCTCGTCAAGGTTCACAGTGCTCATCACTACGCCTTTCTTGAAGTACATGAACATGATGGTGTTGGCCTTGACCGACTCGATTGGTTGAACATTTGTCGAGTCATGATAGACCACCATTTGTCTATCGTTGCCTTCACCGCCGCTCATACCAACACCAGAGGATGAGCCGTGAGCTTGTTTCGGCTCACTACCTCCAGCGCCTTAAGCGTCAGGATCATCATCGTTGTTCTTCAGCTTCTTTAACTCATCATCTTTGCACGTAAGCTGAAGGATGAGATCCTCATGTTCTTTAATCTTCACCCCCTGAGCCGTGACAATCTCACGAAGCTCCTTCGTCTCTTTTAGATAGTAAGAGACGAAACCCATCATGCATCTTTGATTAATCAACATTTTCTTTTGTACTTGATGATCGGCCGCCATTTGATTCTCATATAAATGAATCAAACTCAAGAGCATGTTCATATGATTCTCTGGGGGCAAAGCATGAAATGACTGAGGTACCGGCTGCACAGGACCCTGAGGACAACTAATTCTCATAAATGAGACGTCCATACCAAGCCTAGGATCTGACGTACATGGTCGGTGTTGGAGGAATCACCGAAGTAGCAGCAGTAGGCCTTGGTATCGTAGAAAACAGATTAAGGAATCATACCAAGCCTAGGATCTGACGTAAACGTAGTCGTCAATGTAAACTCTGGGATGCTAGTAGTAAGCGGCACCGCCGGACTTTGAGGTTCAGACGACCTTGTTTCACGTGGACCTATTTTGTAACATCCCATTTCTTGAGTTTCGGTTAATAAATGAAAAATTGGTTATTACAAGTCGAGCTAGTGTTGGGTAAATGGATATGGGTTATGGACTTGGGTTATGAAGGAAAGGAGGAAAGACCATGGGCTTAAGCCCATGATCAATAAATATATATATATATACCTTTAATCACCCATTTAATTTCATTTCACACATATTTCATACACCATCAAAACACACACTTAAGCTCTCTCTCTAGCCGAAACATAGAAGAAGAACCGATCCCGACCTAAGGTAATGATAGTATGATGTTGTATGATCTTAAACCCGTTAGATATAATCACGAAACGAAGAGCTGACACCGTTAAACCGTTTAAGTCACGAGATCCAGATGGAATCGGGTATAAACCGAACCTAAGATGAGCTTAGGGATCACCCTAGCTCAGATCTGGATCGAACGGGGCGAAAAACGGTGAAAACCAGTTAAAACTCGTTTATCCGGCGAATCCGCGGTTTTCTGGCGGCGGCGCCGGAAAAGGGTAATACGAGGTAAGACTGTTAGAGAATGTTCCTGACATTCTCTGACCTAACCCTAATTCGTTAACGGGGAGTTAACGAACTAAGGGTGATTCGCCAAGTAATTCGTTAAAGAAAGCATAGCGAACTAGCTTCAGTTCATGTTCAATTCGTTAAGGGAAAAGATAACAAATCACCCTTGATTCGTTATAGTCATTCGTTAAAGGAGATAATGAATTGGAAGGTCCAATTCGTTACATGGACTGATTCGCTACATGAACTGATTCGTCAAAGGACCAGTTCGTTATAAGGACTAGTTCGTTTAATAACCATTTGGTTAAAGGGTTCAATTCGCTACATCGACCAGTTCGCTAAGATAAGCCAATTCGTTAAGAGCAATGTAACGAACTAGAAATTTAACAAAAGGACAGAATGGTCCCTAAACTTAGAAAAAAAATGATTTAATTACAAAGAAGCCCTTGAACTTTTAAGTAGCAAATTAATTAATGATTCAAAATGCTAATGAAAATGTGATAAGACAGCTCGACCCCAGCTAGGGGCTCTGCCCCTTGGACCCTGCTAGGGGTTGCCGCCCCTATACCCCGCTTCCAGGGGCGCTGCCCCCGGACCCCCCGTTCGTTGAGGGTTATAATTGGACTAGAAATACGATATGGATAGTGATACTAATTAATATCGTAATTGTTATACAGTTAGTCGTGCACAGCTAAGGAGGGGAATAACTGTAAACGGTGAACGCAACCGCATAAAGGTGAGTTTCTAGCCCCACTTCCTTATTATGTTTTCGGGGCTGTGTGCATACTCGATGTGATAGTTAATACACTTACCTTAAATGGTAAGTGTATGCCTCGTATGATTTATGTATGATGATTTCTTGATGGTGTGTGAACGATCTTCGAATATTGCATGTACCGTCAGATGGAAGTTAAGGATATGATTGATATGTATGATGCATGAATGATGTATGTATGAATATATATGATGTATGAATAATGTATGTATGATATGATGATGGTACGTGAACGGTCTTCGTAGATTACACGCATTGTCAAGGAAAGTATGTAAAGGACAGGTATGTTATAGTAGTACGAATGTAGGGAACCGACCCTAATAGTTTCGGCGAACGTAGGGAACCGACCCTAATAGTATCGACGAATGAAGGGAACCGACCCTAATAGTATTGGCGAATGTAGGGAACCGACCCTAATAATATCGGCGAAGTTAATAGAGCGAAATGCTCTTAAAACATATATGTACAAATGGAAGTATTATGTAAGTATGAAAGAAAGGACGAAACTACGAATGTATGTACACATGTAAGTAAATATGAAGGTGTGTACCTTCGGGTGCATATGTCAGTATGTGAATGTATTGTATGTCATCTGATTAACTAGAACTCACTCAGCGTAGCTGACTTTTAGTATGCACGCAGGTGAGTAGAATGAGGCAACTTGCTTGAGGGGAAGCACATGGCATGGATTTGAAGACACTGGCATCTCAATGAAGTGTTATGTTATGATATTTAAAAGACAATGTTTTATGTTTAAATAATATGAATGTTCGTTAAGACAACGAATAATGGTCATGTAATGTAATGGTTCGAATGTTTATAATATTCCGCGAATGTTTTTATTAACTCTGATATTTAGAACTATGTTAATGAGTAAATCCAACTTTAAAGTGAGGCACCGGTAACGGAGCCTTACATATTTCCACCCCAGATACATGAACCATACAACGCTTGGGCGGTTGATCAGATGCAAGTTCCTTGCCCTTACGTTTTCGTTGTGCAGTAGAAGAACTTGACGCCACAACGCTAACACGTCGTTGGTCACCTCCTTGACCACCATCACCACCTTCGTTCCCACCTGGACCCTCTTCACGTTCGGAATCCGAGTCATCTTGGATCCAACGATCATCAGAAGGACATACATACGCCGGATTTGATAGATGACCAATCAAACGTTTGGTCCTCGGCATCTCTTGTCGATACTACTTCATCCTCTTTAACGTATTAGCAGTTATATGATCCAATTTCAGCACGTCATTTCGAAGCGTCGAATCGATCTCTGGATTAGGAATGAGATCCTGAATGATCAACTGAATGAAGCGTGGATAAATAAGGAATTTACTGCGTCAGTTTTTTACCAAGCAGTTTTCCTTGAGATGATAGAAGATCATCTCTGAGAAATTAAACGATTTGTTCAAAATCAACGCGACGAATGCTGATTATAACATGGTACGCCTTTCGTCGTATCCACCTTTACGTCCCCCAAGGCTATGGATAAGCACATGTAATAAATACTAGGCACAAGTTAGCCTTGTTATCCATGGAACGTTCAAGGTCACTAGCATAGAACACACGACGGAACAAGCCTCGGATCAACCCCTTATCAAACTCACACGGGTTGTCCATGTTATCATCAAACCGCAGCACCCTACGTATAACCTCGGTTGTAATTACGATCGGCTTCTTGTTCACCTCGGCGACGATTTGGTTTTCAGACTCAATGTAGCGAGCTGAATTCCAAAATGGTTGTATAATGCTAAAACGAATCTCCGGGTTTGCTGTAACAGCATAGCATATACTAGATCGGCGTATAAAAGCTAGCATATCTTGAAACACATCCTCGTCAGCAAAATTAGTCTCAACAAAAGCACATATATATTGCTTCTTGTCAAACGAAAATCACGGGGGTTCAGGCTCTTGCGGTTGCTGGATTGGTTGTTGCTCAGCCACGGGAACTTCCTGGATAACTTCGTCAGCCATAACTAAGAATACATAAACCTGAGATTTAGTAAACACGAGCAGTTAAATAATATAATTTAAAAAATTTAATTTTAAATTTTAAAATAAGTCTAAGTGTGAATCATAAAAATTCTTGACTGATTCGTTATAACGAATTAGGTACTTCGATATAACGAATTGCTTAATTCGTTATCAATGCAAGACCACGAATTAGGCATAGCGAATCACCCACAAAGGAATAACGAATTAAAGAACGGATGTAGGTTAATTCTTTATCAAAACACGCAAAGGAAGTGATTCATTATACAATTCGTAACGAATTGGACACGAATGAGTGTCCATTCGTTAACATATAACGAATTGATACCAATAATTAAGAAGTTTGACTATACGGAGTCCAAGTCAAAATTGATATGAACCTAGAAAGTCAAACATGCAAACCCAGATTCAAATACACCATGTAAGATGATTTAATGAACTATAGTGACCATGAATCGATTCGGAAACCCATCGATAGCCAACATATATTACCCATTTTGGATAAATCTGGGTATAAATTAGGTTTATAAAGATTTAAGGTTATAAGTTAAATATCGACATAAAAATCGATTCAAAGACCCATGAAATGACCATGGAATTCGACGAAAATGATTGCGTTCTAATCCTCTATACCTCACGAGTGTCAGATGATGTACAAAACTTAAGGTCGAGTTTTCTGAAAAATTTTGGCAGAGTGACTTTAGGAAGATGAACAGTGTGAGGAAACGAATGACCAGATTCGTTCACTCCTGTTCAATATATAGGACGAATTGGCACATTTTCCAAGAGAACGAATCGCCTAATTCGTTAATTTAAAATTGACGAGTTAGCTAATTCGTTAACTCATTCATAAGACATTGTAGCACGAATTAATAATGAATTAACACGAATTAATAACGAATTAGAAGACTTCATGCTTAATTTGTTATATGTTAGATGACGAATTGGGTCATTCGTTACAGAGTGGTGGAAGCGAATTAAGGATAACGAATTGAGGTAATTCGTTATCAGAATGACCACCATTCGTTATCAAAACAGATAACGAATTGACAATTAAAATTTAAAGTATTTTTCAATTTAATTTTAAAAGAATTAAATAATAAATTAAATAAAGAATTGAATAAATAAATAAAACAACGAAACTCGTGTCCCGATGAATTTACCTTACGAACCTTACCCGACATGGTAAGATGTAATACCTTAACGTGTTTTGCACATAATTTAAAAGGTATTAAATAATATTTAAAATAATAAATAAAAATGAAAATCTTTTTGATATTTTTCTTTTTCTTTTTCAAATTGTTTACATATAAACCCGAAAAGCAAACATAAAGTAGAAAACAAAATATTTTTGTTTTTTTGTATGTTTTTCGAAAGCAGTACATATTTTTGTATTTTTTGTTAGTTTAGGCAGAGAATCATATTAACCAAATTGCCCTTCCATCACATTTTTATATTTCAACGATATTAAGACTTGCGTTAAATCGGTCATTGATATTGTTGTCCACTTAAATCTTATAACAAGGTTTCAAGTATTTTTGTGATATGATTAAATGTTCAGTTAAAGCACAGAATATCAGAAACTATCAGCCTCTAATCTCGGTTCAAACTTAATTTGATTTTTACCGTATCGCCCCAACTTGACTTAAAACATTATGCTGACGATCAAAATTTAGAACACCAAGATTCCTTTACCATGAGTGAGTATGCATAAGTCCATCTGTAGGCTTACATACATTGTGTCCCTTGTGGTCCGTTTCTTATTGGTATTGAATCGTACGCAAGGGAGGAACAATATATGACTAACAGAGGATTTTGATCAAGTCAGTAATTCAATTTGTATGATGTACAACAGTGATCAAGTTTAATGACTTTGGGTTTGCTATAAAAGCGTTTGAAATATTCATGCATATGAATACCCAGATGATTAAGCTGCATAAAGACTCACGGTATCAAGAACCCGAATGCTTGTTATTCAATCTTATGTATTTTAGGTGATCAGATAGACATAAGGCTTGAGTATGACAGGCTATTACATTTCTGCCATCATTACCGAGATTTTTGGTAGAGACTAACACCTCTTTCAATTTGGCGTTTCTTTATGTTTATATCACATACTTTACTCTAACGGTTTGTTTAAGACCCATCAATGCACTGATTCAATTAAACACTCAGTCTTTTAAGCTTATTTCTTTCTGGATATGAGACCGTATGATCAATGTGCTATCATTTTCTCCTTTTGCTTCAAAACTCAATTTTTGGGAAGCATAAAATAAATTCAATCGCCCCAGACAATTTTAGTCTATAGATTAATGGCTATCCTATCAATCCACAAGTAGATAACAGGACCAAAACATGCAAGCATGTTCCACAAACTTAAATAACCGACATAACTTTCAGCGAGAGAATTAAATAAAAACGCACAACAGTCGCCCCAACTACTTTCCATGATCAGGTAAATGGCTATCCCGAGTATTTACAAGTAAATATCAGGACCAAACATATACAAGTATATGCCTTTCAAATATGAGTAAATGACATAATTTTAAGCGAAAGTATGCAAAAATCTTTTTGGTTTTTCTCTGTACATACTTAAAAAAACAATCTTTTTGTCTTTTTGGATTTTTCTATACAAACTAAAAGCACAGTCTTTTTTTAATTTTCAAATTTTCAATGCTTTTGTATTTTTCAGAATATTTTAAACAAAAATCACAATATTTTTGCATTTTTCAAGATTTTTAATGTTTTTTGTTTTTCTCTATACAAACTAAATCACAATATTTTTGTATATTTCATTTTTACCCTCAAAACCCAAAACATAAAAAACAAATGAAAGAAATAAACAAAAATAAAATAAAGTCAAAGATAATTAACCTAGTTTCGGGATATCAGCAAGAGTTTTTCAATGCATTTAGACCAAGCAGAAAGTTAAAATGTAACATCATGAAAATATCGGGTTAAAAATTACAAGTTTCAAATATAAAGACCAAAAATGAAAATTTGAAATTTTGGCTGATCGCGATACGCAACGGCCAAGGCTTAAAGTCATCGCGTATCGCGATGACATATTTTGACAAGGTGACACGTGTCGCGCCACGTGTCACCACGTGGCACAAAGACCGCCACGTGGCACAAAGACCGCCACGTGTCATCACGTGGCACCAAGACCGCCACGTGTCACCACATGGCACCGCGTGCGCCACGAGGCTCCACGTGGCAGAGCTACTGATGATTCACCAACCCTACGTCACGATACGCGACGGGGTTCTTTCAGGCCATCGCGTATCGTGATGGCATGGTGAACTCAGCCTATATATAGAGGTGATCAACCCTCGTTTCTCACACACCAACTTTCACTTAACCTTTTCTCTCTAGAATAACATCTCTCTACCTTATTTTGCGTGCCACCGACCCTACGCTCATTTCCTTGTATTTTGTGCTATAAAACCGACATTATCTCGTAAACCGTGCCAATTCCGACGATGACGCCTTGAAGTGCGTGCCATATCGAGACGACCTGACGACCACATCGAAGTGTGTGCCGACGAGATTTGAAGACCGGCGTGCCTCGATTTGCGTGTTAAGTAGTTGTTGAATAAGATTATCGATATACGTGCAAGTGTCGAAGTGCTGCTCGAAAGTCTAGAAAATATTAAGCTAAACAAGGTAGGCATAATACTCATTAATAAAATAATAAAGGCTTAGACCCTAGTCAAGGGTATAGTCAATACCTCAAAAATAAACAAAAGAAAATAAAAAAAGAACGTATAAATATAAAGATAGAAATATAATTCTTTATTATAAATGAAGTGTGATTTATTATCTAAATAGAATTTAAATAATAATAAAAGAGAATGAATAAAGATATAAATGAAAGAATCTTCATTAATAAATAAAAATAAATATATTTCAAATAGATAAATATATATATATATATATATATACTGTTTATATTATTAATATAAACTAAATGATGTATATATATATAAGTATATGTTTTTGGGAAAACGTAGATTTTAGAAAAGAAAATATATCGGACTAAAGGTCTGAACATAAGAATAAAAGATACATGATTTGAACTATAGGTTCAAACATGTTAGAAAAAGAGAAGTATATGTTTCATAAAGAAAAAGAAACGTAGTGTTTTAAGAAAAGTAAAACAAGTAAAACTAAAGGTTTACCTTGTAAAAGAAAAGAAAAGTAAATAAGTTAAGTTAAAGATTTTTAACTTATAAAAGAAAGAAAGATATTTTAAACTAAAGGTTTAAAATAAAGAAAAAATATGTTGAACTAAAGGTTCATAGAAAAATTATAATCGAGGTAAAGATTATACAAAAGAGACTTGAGGTCTTAAGCCGGATTAAAGATCCGACTAATAAAAAGTTATACTCGTACTATAGGTGCGAGATAGCAAAGAAAGGAGGAACTGATCAATGTATTGACGCTGATCTTTTCAAGGAAAGGTGAATACGCCCTAAAACTTTTATAACTTGATAAATCGAGTCAAATTAAATTGATTACATGGGATTACGTATCTCTTAAACGTTATAAACAATAAGTAAACGTTGGCCCTCAGGCTGTTGTATACGTTGTTTGGATCCTTACATATGTGGTAAAAAGTCGGTGGACACAACGCACCACACCTGGTCATGACCTCCGCCACGATATGCCGGACATTAAGTTACGTCCGAGCGAGACTGACCATGTGTATACTATGGTACCTAAGTAATGTCGAACGCTGCAGTGTTTGCTGAGCGGGTCGAGTTTTTATAATTTGAATTATGTTTTCAGCTTAATTATTCCTAAGTCACGATGGGCCGAGACCCAAGTTACGTCTTGAGGGGTAATTAAGTAAATAAAAATATTTTCGCGTCAGCGTGTTCACCAGCATATCGCTGACGTATTTTTCTAACATTTCAGGAAATTACAGTATCAAGAATTAGAGTCATTCATGAAGTGGATGTTTGCAAGGTAGAGATGGCTCATTGTTTAAATTATTAAGATAACATGCTAAATTAAACAAAAAATTATAAAACAAAAATACTTGGGTATTTATTACCCGAAAAGATTTTTCAAACAAAAGAATTTATATTTTATTTATAATGATTTAAAAGTGTATAAATATTTTATTTTAAATAATAAAAAGTCTTCCGCTAAAATAAACTCTGATAATTTTACAAAACCGGTACCAACTGTTGGTCATACCTGTTTGATCCCGTACTTGAACAATAACCAACAATCAATAACGATTAACACAGATCTCAGATCTGTCAGTTATAATATTATAGATCTATCTCATAATCTACCTTGATTCGGTGTTATACGTATGTATATATATTAAATAAGTTTAACGTGAAGCTTGAGAGAGAGTATAAACTTTAAACTTTTCTGAATAATATTAATGCTCTCAAAACTTCCACAATTTACAAGTGAACAGTGGTTCACTATTTATAAAAGACGATCTGGTTCGCTAACATCCCCTAGCGAACCAGCATCCCCTTCGTTAAATAAATTAACTTAACGAACCACCCCCTGATTCGTTAACATCCCCTAATGAATCAGGAGGGAATACATTATAATGTCCTAGTTCGCTAACATCCCTAGCGAACTAGACTTAACCTTAACGAACTAGTCTTATTTCGCTAACATTCCTAGCGAACTAGACTTAAACATAATGAATTAGATTAAAATAAACATTAAATATTACATTTAAATATCAAATAAGATAATTACAAAGACTCTAGACGCAAAACCGTGCACTAACAGACACCCCCTTGTCTTGAGCTCTTTGTCTTTAACTTATTTGAAACGCTTTGTCTGCCAATCTCTGCAACTATGAATCCCATGTTCATGGCATACACGAATGACACGTTGGAATTGCATAGCCAGGTCGTAATCTTCTTGGCGTTCAAACAAAATCTGCTTCCTGTGTAGCACGTCATTGTCTGTCTCTGATAAATTAACCAACCACATCGGATCGATTATCTTGATGAGCTCAGTCTGTAGTCCTCGACCACGAACAATAACGGCCTCGCCAGTACGATTGTCATAGTACCAACGGTTGAAAGACAGATGAATATCTTGAGGCATTGTCTTCACAGGAACCCTTCTCATTGTCTTTGGTGGCTTCACTTTCAAAACAAGTTTCTTCCAGCCGGTCCTTGGATCAATCTCATCAGTACGTTTACGTCTTGGGACCTGAGGCTTGAAGAATTTGAAGCCATGATTGACCTCGCACAGTAAGTGTTGATGAAACCACTCAGCAGTTCGGTTACCCCCACGATTGATAAATGGACATCTCGCGAGGGTGCGTACGTCCCAACGCGGTAATGTTAAAACATCCATTATCCTCTCGTAATATTGGACACCTTTTTCCCATTTAACAATACATACCTTAAGGTCTGAATCGTAGAGCCAGGAGACAATATCACCATGTACCTTAGAAACAGTCTTGAAGGTAGTCATCTGATTTGCCTCAATCCAAGCAGCAGCTGTATCCTTTCTTTCTTTATCTACATACCGATAAGCACTGATGGTCTTACCCACTTTCTGGCGTTTGAACCATCTTTCAATGTCATCATCAGTCACTTCTTTGAGTGAAGGAATAGTTTGTTGCACAATCTTCTCCAGTTCATTCTCAGTCTCCTTAATTACGTCTTCATTAAATACCGGAGCACCTTGATCAACATTTGCGTGTTGATACAAGTCCGGGTACTCTTCAGCTGTCACATCCTCCATTTCAATCTCCTCGTTCTCATAAATAAAATCTGTATTCATAAATAATGGATCAACCTCCATTTCTTCCTCATTGATCACTTCGACATCGGGCTCAGTCTCTAACTCAGTCAACTGATCGTCATTCAGCCCAAGCAGAATCGAAATCTGCTCCCGTGTCAAAGATCTAACCACAAACTCACCAATCTGTATCTCATCTTTGTTCACCATACTTCTAACCATTCCCAATTCATCAATAAATATCACCGTGTTAGCCTCAATCATTTCTATTGGCTTGGCTGCTGTTGGATCTTGATATGAAATTATCTGCTTGTTCGAATCATCAGTGCCACTGACATCAGCACCAGAGGATGAACCGTGCGATTGTTTAGGCTCACCTCCTGCATCAGACTCGTCAGGATCATCATCATCATTTTTAAGTTTCTTGAGGGCATCTTCTTTACAAGTTAATTGTAAAATTAACTCATCTTGTTCTTTTAATTTCACCCCCTGAGACTCAACAATCGCACGCAACGACTTGGTCTCTTTCTGACAGAACGAAATATAGCACATCATTTTTCGTTGATTCTCCATGAGTCGTTCTTGATTGAGTCGGTCAGCTGCCATTTGATTTTCATATAAATGTAGCAGATTAAGCAACATATCCGTTTGACGTCCAGGTGACAAATTGTATACAGAGGGATGAACTGGTTGAATAGGTCCCTGAGGCCGAGTGATTCTCATGAAAAAGACATCACTAGGCGGAGGCGGAGGAAAAGTAGTTGTTGGTAGAGGAGGAGGTCCCATTGAAGTGGTGGAAGATACGGTAGACAACACAGCAGGAGGCCTCGGTATCTCGGTCAACGCCATTTGAGGAATCAAGCCGAGCCTCTCATGTGACACCATCGTCGTTGTCAAGGTGAGCATCGGAGTGCTAGTAGTTAGCGGCACCTCCGAACTTTGAGTAGTTGATTGACGTGGTAGTGGTGTTCCAATAATTACCCCAGCCCCAGCAGACACACGGGGCTTCTTCGATGGTTCATCAGTAGCTACCGCTTTGCCCTTTCGTTTTCGTTCTTGCTGAGCTTTCATGGTGGCAGCTAGAGCAGCATCGACTGCATCTTGTTGTTCTTTCAGAGCTCGCTCACCAGCTCCATCATCACCATCATCATTGTTACCATCATCATCTACACCATCATTGTTCCCACCTTCTCCCCCTTCACGCTCGGAATCCGAATCATCATGGATCCAGCGCTCATTAGGAGGACATACGTAATCCGGATTGATTACATGACCAATCATCCGTTTGTCCTGTGGCTTGTCTTTTCTATATATTAAAATACGATGCACCGTTTCAGCTTTCATATGTTCCATATCAAGAATATCGTTCACCAACGATCGATCAATCACCAAATTCGGTATCAAGTCCTGAATAATTAGCTGTAAAAAGCGTGGATACATTAAGAACTTCTTCGACGGTAGAGTTTGCTGAACTTGCTCTTTCAGATGATCAAAGATAAGTTCTGAGTAGTTGAATGGTTTGTTCAGGATTAGGGCAACAAACGCCGATTGTAAACTTAGTCTGCATTCATCGAAACCACCTCGACGTCCACTCAAGCAATGAAGTAAGACATGCATCAAATACTTGTATGGTGGACACAACCCATTCTTGTTCAACATGGACCGACGAATATCACCCCCATAATTTAAACTTGTGAATAAACCCCTAACCAGCGTCCTGTCAAATTCACTCGGATAATCATCACTATCGTCAAATTGAAGTACCCGACGAATGACCTCAACATCAATCGTAATGGGAATCTGATTGATTGTAGCTTGAACCCAATTATTTCTTCAACATATGCCGCCGTGTTCCAAAATTGTTTGATGATACTAAGATACACCTTAGATTTAGCAGTGATTGCATAATGTATCTTCGAACGGCGTAACAAATTCAACATAGCTCCGAACGTCCTTAAATCAGCCACATCATGATCGACATAAGCACAGATGTTGTGCTTCTTATCGAACAGTAATGAAATCATTTCGACTTGTTGAGCTTGTTGTTGTGGTTGTTCTTAACGAGGTTGTTCCTGTGGTTGTTCTTGTTCAGCCATGATTTACTGTATACATAAAACCAATATGAGAATAGATATCACAATATATAAACAAAAGATATGTGTAATTAATCTAGTTACACGTATTAGACAATTTAAATCCTTTAATTAAATTAAATGAATATTAAATTTAGTTAACTAATATTTTTTTTTTAATGTCATTCATTAAGAATCACACTAATTCGTTATACAAAGATAACGAATCAGGCGATTCGCTATCAAGTAAATAACTTAACGAACTGGACCTAGCGAATCACTATTTAATTTTAACGAACTAATCTCTAGTTCGTCATATTTTAAACGAATCAAACTCTGATTCGTGTGACATCTTATTCGCTAAGCTAGTTCGTGTAAAATCTTAACGAATTGGACACAAAACAGTTCCAATGCACTAAGACTAACGAATGGTCATAATTAAGACTTTTTCTTTGACTTCACAAAGTCAAGGTCAAAATTATCAAGAAAAATAATAGTCAACAACTTAAACCCAGATTCAATTCGGCCATAACCATCGTTGAACCATCAAGATAATCAGCTTGTTAAGCTAGGAAACACACTCGTTAATGTAGGTGAATGAGATTGAGACTCATTACCCAAATGTGTTAATAATCAAACGAACCAACAGTGAATATCAAGAACACATAACAATAATTAACCCAGCAAACAATAATCAAATATTGATTAGAGTCCACCAAGGGTATCGGAAAGTGATTACGATCAAAATGATATCAAAATCAGACAATTAAGAACATAAATTATACACAAACGAGTTTCAAAGGTTCAAAACCCTTAAACCCTTAAAACTACATAATTCAACAGTTAATTCATTGTCATTTTTGACGAAAATGATATCGCCAAGAACATTTATACCTTAGAAACTCAAATTGATCTTTGAAATGTTCAAACTTAAAATCGAAAATATCAGAGAGAATTTGAACAGTTTCTGAAAGATGAAGAAAGAAGACGAACAGTGGAATACTATTCGTTATCTTGTCTTATTTAGCAGTGCACGAAACCCTAGGCACAACTTGCACAAATCAGACGATTCGTTTAACTTAAAGTTAGCGAATTAGCCCATTCGCTAACTCAATTCGTTACCTTATGTTAGCGAATCACAATGTGATTCGTTAAATTAAAGATAGCGAATCAAGACATGATTCGTGTCATTATTCGTTAAATATATATAACGAAGGGATGATTCGTTACAGAGTGCGGAAGCGAATTAGATTAGCGAACCAGAAGCTAGTTCGCTAAAGAATCATCTAGTTCGTTAACCATACATAACGAATTGGATTTTAGCGAATTAAACCCTTTTATTTAATTTTAAAGTAAATAATTAAATGAATGAATAAATTAATGAAATAAATAAAGAATTAAATTAAATCAATAAGTTAAATTATCGAGAATCTCTTATATCCCGACAACCTAATACGTTAAAATTGTTTCAGATTACCGAAACTTAACTTAAAAATTTATTTAAGTATATTGTATAAAGAAGACGAAAATATTTTTGAAATTTTGTAAAAATTTAAAGAATTAAAGAATGTATTTACAGAAAAACAAATATCCGAACCATTAAAAAAATAGACAATCTTTTTGTATTTTTCAATGATTTTATCAAACATAGTACATATTTTTGTAATTTTGTTGAGTTTGAGCAGAGAATCATATTGACCAAATTGCCCTTTCATCACAGTTTTATATTTCAGCGATATTATGACTGGCGATAAGTCGGTCATTGGTATTGTTGTCCACATAAATCTAATAACACACATTCAAGTATTTTTGTGATATGATTAAATAGTTCAATTAAAGCACATAGTATCAGAAATTATCAGCCTCTAATCTCGGTTCAAGCTTAATTTGATTTTTGCCAAATCAACCCAACTTGACTTAAACCATTATATTGTTGATCAAAAATTTGATACCAATTTAGAAATTTTGAGCAATGCATCAAGTTTCCTTTACTGTGAGTGAGTATGCACGAGTCCATCTGTCGGCTTACATACATTGTATCCCCTGGGGTCCGTTTCTTAATGGTATTAAGACGCACGCAAGGGAGGAACAATTGTATGACTAACAGCGGATTTTGATCAAGTCAGTAATTTAAATTGTACGAAGTACAGCGGTGATCAAGTTTAATGACTTTGGGTTTGCTCTAGAAAGCGAGTGAAATATTCATGCATATGAATACCCAGATGGTTAAGCCGCATAAAGACTCACAGTGTCCAGAATCTTAACGCTTGTTATTTATTTTATTTGATTTTTTTTTTTTGTGATCAACAAATATAAGGCTTGAGTATGACTGGTTATTACATTTCTGCCATCCTCACCAAGACTTTTGCTAGAGACTAACACCCCTTTAAATTTGGCGTTTCTTTATGTTTATATCACATACTTTACTCTACTGGGTTGTTTTAAGACCTACCAATGCACCAATGCAATTAAGCACACAGTCTTTTAAGCTTACTTTTTGCTGAACTTGGGGTCAAGAAAATCAATGTACTATCATTTTCTCTTTTTGCTTCAAAAACTCAAAATTTTGAGGAGCATAAAAAATAAATAAAAGATAAATTTAATCGCCCCAGTTAACTTAAGAGAATAAATAAATGGCTAACCATCAATTCACAAGTGAATCATAGGACCAAAACATACAAGCATGCTTCATAAACTTAAATAACCGACATAATTTTCAGCGAGAAAAATAATCTAAAAATCTTTTTGGTTTTTCTCTGTACAAACTTTAAAACACAATATTTTTGTCTTTTTCAAATTTCTTATAAACAAAATAAACTTCACAATCTTTTTGGATTTTCAGATATTTCTGTACAAAAACATAAATCACATTTTTTTTTTTTGGTTTTTCAAAATTTTAAAATGTTTTTGATTTTTCTAAATTTTAAAGGAAAAATGTTAAAGAACAAAAATCACAATATTTTTTGAATTTTGAAAAAAAAAATTTAACGTTTTTGGATTTTATCTATACAAGCTAAAAACACATTCTTTTTGTATTTTCTAGAATTTTCACCCCCTAAAACCTAAAACATAAAAAATAAGACTAAATTTATAAAGCAATTAAAAGATAATTATCCTAATTTTAGGATCTCAGCAAGGGTCTTCAATCCATTTAAACCAAGCAAAAAAGTAAAACGTGTTTTATCAAACGCTTTGGTAAAAAGATCGGCTTTTTGAAAATCTGTGTGTACTTTCTCAAGATCAATTAATTTCTTTTCATAACAATCCCGTATAAAATGATATCGAATCTCGATATGTTTCATTTTAGAATGTTGTACGGGATTTTTGGTGATACTAATAGCAGCAGAATTATCAATCAAGATGGGAGTAGTAAGAAACTTCAAACCGTAGTCGCGAAGATGTTGTTGTATCCACAGAACCTGGGAACAGCAACTCGAGGCTGCAACATATTCAGCTTCGGCGGTTGAAGTAGAGACCGTTGTCTGCTTCTTACACTGCTAGGAAACAAGCCGGTTTTCTAAGAATTGACATCCTGCAGTCGTTGATTTGAAGTTGATCTTACATCCTCCATAATCTGAGTCTGAGTAGGCGGTAAAATCGAAAGTATTATCTTTGGGATACCATAACCCGATGTCAGGATTTCCCCGTAGATATTGCAAAATACGCTTGACCGCTGCCAGGTGAGTCACTCGGGGACTAGCTTGGTACCTAGCACACACACAAACAGCAAACATTATGTCGGGTCGAGAAGCAGTTAAATACATTAGAGAACCAATCATAGCACGATAAAGGGTCGGATCAATGGTATCCTCCAATTCATCCGGTGATAAATTGTGACCCACTGGAAGAGGAGTTGAAGGGATTTTTCCAGCAGTTATCTTGAATCGGCTCAAGACGTCGTTCATATATTTTGTCTGATGAATGAAGATTCTCGTATCAGATTGATGAACCTGGTGCCCTAAAATGAAATTCATCTCTCCCATCGAGCTCATTTCGAACTTGGTTTGCTTGGACTTCTCGAACTCCTTACATAAAGTGTCGTTTGTAGACCCAAAAATAATATCATCAACATAAATCTGGACTAGAAGAAGATCATCACCAACAGTTTTATGAAATAACGTGCAGTCAACAGTTCCTCGTTTGAATCCATTATCAGTCAGATGGTCGGCGAGTGTGTCATACCAAGCTCTCGGGGCTTGATGTAGACCATACAGGGCCTTGTTTAAACGGTAAACACGGTCTGGATAATCAGGATGTTCAAAACCAGGTGGTTGTTGAAAAAACACTTCCTCATGTAGTTCACCATTGAGAAAAGCACTTTTAACATCCATTTATAGACATTGATATTCTTGTAAGCAGCATAAGCCAGGAAGATTCGAATCGACTCTAATCTTGCAACTGGAGCATAAACCTCAGTATAATCAATACCCTCTTGCTGATGAAAACCTTGCACCACTAGACGTGCTTTGTTTCTGACAATCACCCCTCGATCGTCCTTTTTACATTTAAATACCCACTTAGTCGGAATAGCTTTCTTGACTCTAGCAGGCTTGTCTATTAAATCCCAAACACCCAATCGTGCAAACTGCTGTAATTCCTCTTGCATAGCTTCTACCCAAGAAGGATCATCAAGTGCCTTACGAGCTATCGTTGGCTCAACTTGAGATAGAAAGCAATTGAATTTAGCAATATTCACAATTCCCGAATAGTGTAAATTCGTGTAAGCACACAATACGTTATTGTCGCTTGACGAAGCAACTTGATGACGTGTTCGAACGCCCACATCAAGTTCTCCAATGATATTGTCCTGTGGATGATATCCATGAATCCGAAGAGTAGGATTTTCAGGAACAACAACATTATCAAATAAATTAGTGTAGTGTTCACCCAATTCGGGAGATGAAACATTATCACTATCAAGATCAATAACTTGAATCTCAGCTTGATCATCATCGGAAGAAGTAGAAGCACTATCAATAACAACTGGAGGAACAACTTGGGAGTCTTCAGTTGGAGTATCTGGTTGAACTTCAACTGCATTTGAAATAGAAGAGCTTGGAATGTTCAAATGTTCTTCAAAGTATGCTCTAACCAGATCTTCATCAATGTGATCAGTCGAAGGAGTAAAAGAGTTAAATAAACTATCGTAGTCAAACATCCAGTCTGGACTTTTCCCTTGAGAAGGAGTTGTGTACTTTTGACAGTCCACATGGTACCATTCTTCAACACAGCCAGATGTAAAATTAAATACTCTTTTCTTTGGAGACGCATATCCCAAGAAATATCCTTCGATAGCCTTTTCATCAAATTTACCCGATTCCTTCTTCAACATTGTACACGGACACCCAAATGGTTCCAGGTACTTTAAATTAGGTTTTCTGTTATTTAATATTTCATAGCTTGTCTTCTTGAGTCGCTTTACTGTTAGAACCCGATTAAGTGTATAACAAGTTGTGTTCACTGCTTCATTCCAAAATTGGATAGGAAGCTTTGAATCAGCAAGCATTGTACGTGCAGCTTCAATCAGAGTTCTATTTTTCCTTTCAGCAACACCATTTTGTTGTGGTACATAAGGTGCACTATATTCTCGGTGAATTCCCTTTTGAATACAAAATAAATCCAATATAGTGTTTTTGAATTCCGTACCATTATCACTTCGGATTCTCCTCACCTTTTGTTTGTACAGTGATTCTATCTTAGTAATAAGGTTTTGTACCAAAACAGGTGTTTGATCTTTTGAACTCATAAATAACACCCATGAATATCTTGAATAATCATCTGTCACTACCAGACAATACCAGTCTCCAGAAATACTCGCACGATTCACTGGACCAAACAAATCCATATGAAGTCGTTCAAGAGGAGTATTAATGGAATTCAATAACTTAGAAGGATGTGTCTTCTTCATTTGCTTGCCCTTCTTGCATGCAACACAGTGATCATATAACTTAAAGTTCTTTAACGAAACACCCTCAACTAAATTATTTGCCATTAAATAATTCATCTATCGAACATGAATGTGACCCATTCTTCGATGCCATAGAATCGAGTCTTTCTCAGTTGCTTTCGAGACAAAACATGTTTCGATCGATGTTGATATCTTAGAACTCATGTTTAAGACATAAATATCATTTGATCATGGTGATCGCATGACAACCATGTCCTCGGGAATAATAAAACCCGGTTTCAAGATAAGACACTCTTTGTCAGTAAATTTTGTAGTGTACTTTTTATCACAAATCTGCGATACACTCAATAAGTTATGATCAACCTTATCACAATTATTTACTTTTTCAAATGTAATATGACCATTTGAAACATCACCCTCTTGTGTGATCATGCCCCTAGAATTCCCAGCAAACGCTACATAACCCCCTTGAATATTTCTTACGTTGGTTAATAGGTCGAGATTTCCAGTGATATGACTAGAACATCCGCTATCCATGATCCAGTTCTCACCAGAAATGGTCTTGGATGAACCCTACACATAAACAAAAGTGATTAGTTCAAAAAGGCAGCCCAGGCCTCAGTTTTGGGCACCTTTTGGTTTTCTCTTTGATCATTAACTTTAACAGTTTTCAATTGTTGTTCAGCCACTTGTGAATAAGTTACTGGCTTCTTAGACTTTCGTCTTAAGTATGCTTCCTGAACAATGTTTGAATTCCTGTTTTAACATATAGGTTCAGTTGGAATGAATTTTGGTTTCACTTGACCGTGTGTCTCATTGATACGAAACACCTTCTGAGGATTCACATCAGAGAATAAAATATAAGTATCATCAGCATATGACACAGGTCGTTTCAGAATCTCCTTAACCATTGGAATTTGCTTAGATTTGTCCTTGATGAAAGGATGAAGATTTTGAAAGTTCTGTTGATTACAATTCTTCACAACATGACCTTGTTGACCGCATAAAAAGCACGTTCGCATGTCCACGTAATGATGTTTAGAAGAAATTGGAATACATGGTTAATGATGACTCACATTTTTAGTCATGCTCTTAGCAAACTCATCAGATAATTCAGATTTCTTCTTTAAATAAAAATCTAAATTAGAACTGTTTGAAAAACTTTTTAGTGTATCTGTTCCAGTTGACTTAACAAAGTTAATTTTCTTAGCTTGTTTTAAAAATTGTTTTGCCTTAGTCAATGGATCAGATTGAACTGATGTTTTTGTTTGAGCATACACATGTTCAAGTTCTTGAATTTTTGAAGTTTCATTGACAAAAACACTCTCAATAAGTTCAGGTTTGATAATACTTATTGGAATATCTTGTTCAGTGAACATTGTGTCCATTCCCTTTAACTTAAAAACTCTAGCAGCAGATGGCTTAGAACTAGAAGGATTAATGAAACGCATTAAATCCTCATCAGAAATTTTTTGTTTAACTGACTTCTTTGCCTTCATAGAGTTCACTTTCTTTAAATTTTCCTTTTTCTCTTGAGGTTTGTGTGAACCATACACTGCTTCCTTAAATTCGTGAGGTTCGCACAGAATATGATTAGAACTGGGAATGTTCTTATTCTTGTGTATAATCTCTGGTTCAAACACATCCTCGATAATGACCTCGTCATTGTGTTCAACAAACACCTTTTTGCTTAGGACTTGAGATTTTTGAGGAGCAACTTGGGGTTTGACAATTTCAGGTTTAACCATTTTAGGTTTCTCAGAAATCACAGATTCCTTTTGAATCAAATCCTCTTTTTTTCTTGCAAAAGGATTAATTTTATAATCATTATGAAAAGGTGGTGGAATTTCAACAAAACCAATACCTTTCTTAGAATCTTTTTGTTTTCCAGAAACTTCAACAATTTCATTCAATAAAAATGAAGAATTTCGAAATTTACCCAACTTGTTCTTCAACTCAAGAACCTCATTCTCAAGCACAGTTATCTTAGAACGATGTTTCAAGATTTTCTGAAACTTTTGGTCATTAATGGTCATTTTCACAGATAACTCGGCTTTGAGATCATGATTACTTGTCGACAATGCTTCAATCTTTTCTCGAGATTTCATTTGAGACTCAAGAGATTGTCGATAAGTGTCCTTAAGAGAAGCAATTTCTCTTATAAGATTATCATTTTGATTTTTCAAAGCATCTAACTTAGAGTTGTTAGATTCACAATCAACACATGATGCTTTAACAAATGAAGTAGAAGAAATAGAATTACTAACCTCATTGATCTTAGCCATGCAAGCAAATATTGATTCAGAAGGCTTGTCGCAAGAATCGTCAGAATCAGATCCAGAATCATTATCTGAAGACATCACACTAACAGTAGCATCTTGACAATCTTCATGTAACCCAAACATAGCCAAATTTGCTTGAACATCATTGCATAGTAGCCGTTGTGACCAATCAGTCCCGTCTACTAACATTGCTTGTGTTGTTGAAGAAGATGGTTTCTTTTCAGCATGTAAGGCCCCGAACCCGGTAGCCCTACTTTAGCGTCGGATTTACTCATAAACACAGTTCTTACAAATCAGAGTTCATTAAAACTTTCGCGGAATATAAAAACTTTCATAAAACATTTCGTAACAAAACACGTCTTGTCTTAAAACATCATTTTGTCTTTCAAAATTAACGAACATTAACTTAAACGTCTTGAGTCTTCCGATGCCAGCCTCTTATTCAGTGCCACGTGTCTCCTCAAGCGAGCTGCCTCATCCTACTCACCTGCGTGCATACTAAAAGTCAGCTACGCTGAGTGAGTTCTAGATAATCGGACGCCACACAATACATACACATACATACATATCCGAAGATACATATCTATACTTAACCAATTACCCTTCTGTTCTACATACATACTTACTACCATACATACATACCTATCTACAATCACTAACCTCAGTCTACCGAGAGTACGTTCATAGTCCGCCGTCTATACCTATACTCAAGGTCGTGAACACGTAAAAGGTCCGCCGTCCTTACCTATGTTCGCCATTCATGGTACGTACAAGGTCCGCGATCCTTCCCTATACCATCATACATCCACAACATGTACAAGGTCCACGATCCTTCCCTATGTTGCAACCTAATTCATAGCACGTACGAGGTCCGCAGTCCTCCCCCATGCTAAAGCACGTATAAGGTCCACAGTCCTTTCCTGTGCTGACGCCTACCTATATTACGTATAAGGTCCGCAGTCCTTATCTACGTTACGTATAAGGTCCGCCGTCCTTATCTACGTTGGCGTCTATCTCCTATAACACGTATAAGGCCCACCGTCCCTATCTACGTTTACATCTATCATCTACATCACGTATAAGGCTCGCAGCCCTTATCTACGCCATCACCTGCCAAGTCTATGTCCAACAGAAGTTAGAGGGATTTGCCATCCTAACTTACTATGTCGAACGTAGAACTCACATACCATTCGTGTACCAGTATACACATACTTCACATATACAATAATTACATTATAGCATAAGAACACTCTAGGCGTTCTCTACATCCTTCATTTAACAACCCTACCCCTTGTCGTTACGTGCAATATCCGAAGATCGTTCACGCCCCGACAAGTATTCATTTGTAATATTCATACATCTTCGATATATAATATTCGTACTTTTATTTTTAACCTGACAGTACGCGCAATATCCGAAGATCGTTCGCGTACCGACAAGCAATCATTCATATCCATCACATATATCACATATGGCATACACTTATCACTTAGGATAAATGTATTAACAAACACATCGAGTATGCACACAGCCCCGAAAACATAACAAGGAATGGGGCTAGAAACTCACCTGAACTCTGCTTCTTCCTCTGATAGTTGTAAATCCCTTCTTTAACTGAGCTCGGCTGACTGTATAAGTTACACGTATCAATACTCGTCTGATCTAATCTGGTGGCCTAGTATTAGCTTACTTTTACTTATCGTTTTAATCTATTCTCTAATCGAACTTGACTTTAGGCGAAGTTAAACCTTAGGCGAACTTAGCTTTAGGCGAAGTTAAACCTTAGGCGAACTTATCTTTAGGCGAAGTTAAACCTTAGGCGAACTTAGCTTTAGGCGAAGTTGTCATCAGGAGAACTTGGCTTTAGGCGAAGTTGTCATCAGGCGAACTTGGCTTTAGGCGAAGTTGTCATCAGGCGAAATTAACTTGCAGGCGAAGTTCAACCTTAAGCGAACTTAGCTTGCAGGCGAAGTTGTCATCAGGCGAACTTGGCTTTAGGCGAAGTTGCCATCAGGCGAACTTGGCTTTAGGCGAAGTTGTCATCAGGCGAACTTAGCTTACAGGCGAAGTTCATCAGGCGAACTTAGCTTGCAGGCGAAGTTGTCGTCTGCAGCTACTGTTCGTTCTTAAATCCCTTAATCACCTTCGTTTCTTAACCAAATAACTCGATTTAGGTACCCACGGGATCGTCTGACCAGCGCCTACAAACCCCAACCATCAAATCGACCTAACATTGATGTTTAAAGGGTGCGATTTAGGCATATAGGTTGCGGGTTCTTTTTATCAATCGATTAACCCATCAAATCATAACCATTTTTAGTAAGATTAGCTTTGTTGGATTCGTTTTTACCATAGAAACTCAGATCTATCATTTCTCAAATCAAACCCAACCTATACGAACGATTTCTAACTATAAACGTACCTTGAACGAGTCGAACTACGAACACGGAAGCCTTGATGTTGTTTTGGTCCGTCACAACGTTCCAGCACCAACAAGCTCGGGTTTTCGCCTTCGGATCTTGGTTCGGGTCGTGTGTGTTTTGGCTGTGTGTGTATGGAATATGTGAGAATGTGGATTAAATGGTGGTTAATGGTATTTATATTTAGGGATCATGGGCTTAAGCCCATGGACTCTCCTTCCTTCTTTCATAACCCAAGTCCATAACCCATATCCATTACCCAACACTAGCCCGACCCATACCAACTCCTACTCTATTTATTTATTTCCCGATAACCCGAGTAAACTTTCCCTCTATTATTAAGTAATATAATTAATATCATTTTGGAAATTTCGGGATGTTACAATTCTTCCCCCCTTAAAGAGGTTTCGTCCCCGAAACCTAACTTATTCCCTATAAAAGGAAAACTTCTTATATTTACACACTTTATTGAATCGCCTTTGCCTTCTGGGTTATCCTCCTTACTCCCGACTTTGCAGCCATCGAATGGTGGTCATGTGTTTTAGCTATTTAAGGTAGCTCGTCCATGAGACCCTCGATGTACTTAGACTCATCTCATCCTTCCAAGGCTTCGATTAGTACTTTTAACACTATTGTCTAAAACAACTTCTCATCATAGCATAATAATCATTCATAACCAAACTCAATATATTACACGTCACTGATAAACATAAGTTTTCAACCTTAACATAAAACAAGTCCTTAAGCAAAAGTAACTTAATAAAACCATTGCATGAGCAATTATTCCTTCATCAGGTGTTCCTCTCTGCAGTTTCCCCAAGTCTTTATCCTTTCGCACCTCCCGCCCCTGATTCCTTGCAATCCCTAGCCATGTGGTCAGCTTTTCCGCATTTGAAGCACTTTGGATGATCAGGGCATTCTCGAGAATAATGCCCACTCTTTCCACACCGATAGAACCTGTCTGTCCCAGTCTTGCATTCTCCCCGGTGCACTCGCCCACACGTCTTACATGCATCCTTGTTCCCAACCTTGGCCTTCCTCTCATCAGTTGTTGTCACCATCTCGCCAGACCGCTTAGCAGAGGTAGCCCATTTCTTCTCCTTCTTTTCCTCCACCACCACATCGTCCTCAGCCAGGTCAGCGTAAACCACTTCTGCAAGTTCAACAGCAGAGTCAAAAGTAGTAGGTTTATTTGCCCTGACTAACATGCGGACTTTTTGTGGCAATCCCCTCACATAACATTTGTTCTCTGGACCTCAGTGTCAACCATATCAGGCACCAACCTAGATAGTCGGTTGAATTCAGTAGTATACTCACGATGCGTCATCATACCGGCCATTAAATTCAGGAACTTCATCTCCGTCCTTTCAACCTCGGCATCTGCACAAAACTTCTTCATCACCAACTCTTTCAGATCGTCCCATCTCAACGCCTTGATCTCATCCCTAGTCTTTCTCTGTTCCACACTTTCCCACCAATACATAGCTTCTTCCTCAAATGACTGAGTAGCATAACCCACAGCTTGGTCGGGACGGCATTCGCTAATGCGGATAATCTTTTCCATAGTGGTTATCCATTGGAGAGTAGCGATTGCGTCTCCCAACCCAGTCAGCTTTGGCGGGTCGCATCCTTTGAAGGACTTGTTGTTACACCCACCTCGACCTCTCTTCCCGTCATCAACTTTCACAGACCTTACCTCACTTGAATCACCCCCTTCCCTCTAATCATTCTTTCTACCATTACCACCTGCCCCTTCAACAGTTCTTTCACGGCTTCCAGCAGACCCTCCCGGAGTAATATTCTTCACAGCAGTGGCTACAGCTTGAACAATAGCTGCTTGAATTGCGGGATCCAGTTGAACTCCTTCATTGTTTTTCGGGTTTCTTCCAGCTGCGCTTCCTTCAGCTTCGGTGTTGGAAGCTGTCTCAACCGAAGGTTGCTGGACACGACGAGGCCTGCCGCGTCGTCCAGTGCGACCTCCAGCTCCAACAATGTCTCCAGCTCCAGCCATCGTATTCTAAAAGGGAAAACACAAACATCATCACTCAAGGAACTATTTAGTACAAGGATGGCAAGGCTAACAGGTAATAACAGTGGCCAGGTGTGACTAGCTGATCACGTTGCTTTCCGTGTCCTATACACTTCCCTTTATGAGTCTCTTTGTGCTGGTTAAACCTTAGGCGAACTTAGCTTTAGGCGAAGTTAAACCTTAGGCGAACTTAGCTTTAGGCGAAGTTGTCATCGGGCGAACTTGGCTTTAGGCGAAGTTGTCATCAGGCGAACTTGGCTTTAGGCGAAGTTGTCATCAGGCGAAATTAGCTTGCAGGCGAAGTTCAACCTTAAGCGAACTTAGCTTGCAGGCGAAGTTGTCATCAGGCGAACTTGGCATTAGGCGAAGTTGTCATCAGGCGAACTTGGCTTTAGGCGAAGTTGTCATCAGGCGAACTTAGCTTACAGGCGAAGTTCATCAGGCGAACTTAGCTTGCAGGCGAAGTTGTCGTCTGCAGCTACTGTTCGTTCTTAAATCCCTTAATCACCTTTGTTTCTTAACCAAATAACTCGATTTAGGTACCCACGGGATCGTCTGACCAGCGCCTACAAATCCCAACCATCAAATCGACCTAACATCGATGTTTAAAGGGTGCGATTTAGGCATATAGGTTGCGGGTTCTTTTTATCAATCGATTAACCCATCAAATCATAACCATTTTTAGTAAGATTAGCTTTGTTGGATTCGTTTTTACCATACAAACTCAGATCTATCATTTCTCAAATCAAACCGAACCTATACGAACGATTTCTAACTATAAACGTACCTTGAATGAGTCGAACTACGAACACGGAAGCCTTGATGTTGTTTTGGTCCGTCACAACGTTCCAGCACCAACAAGCTCGGGTTTTCGCCTTCGGATCTTGGTTCGGGTCGTGTGTGTTTTGGGTGTGTGTGTATGGAATATGTGAGAATGAGGATTAAATGGTGGTTAATGGTATTTATATTTAGGGATCATGGGCTTAAGCCCATGGACTCTCCTTCCTTCTTTCATAACCCAAGTCCATAACCCATATCCATTACCCAACACTAGCCCGACCCATACCAACTCCTACTCTATTTATTTATTTCCCGATAACCCGAGTAAACTTTCCATCTATTATTAAGTAATATAATTAATATCATTTTGGAAATTTCGGGATGTTACACAGCATCACTTCCCCGTGGTGAAGAAACATTTTGACTTTGACCACGAGGTCCAGTGTATTCTTTTCTTGGTTTGTCACAATCCTTTGCAAAATGCCCGAATTCTTGACAATTATAACACTTCACCTTTAATTTGTCAAAACCCAACTTCTTGTTTAACGCTGGAAGATCTTTTCCAGTTCTCTGCATGAATCTTTTAACTTTACGAACAATCATGGCCATATTCCATTTCAAATCCATGATCTCTAGATCATCCGGATCTATCTGATCATAATCCTCATCAGTTAACTCACTTGTGGCAATTTTACTACTCACCAAGTTTTCATAAGAAGACATAAATGCCGTCAGAAAAGCAAAGTTTTGCTCAGCTTCCTTCATATTCACACTAGGTGGTGTAGCAAATGGATTGGTACTAGTAGAACTTCCAGAACTACCGGAATTACCAGCAGAGTAGAAACAAACTTTTGGATCATTAAATATAGCAGATTCTTTTTCACTTGCGGCATGAGTAAGAAAAGCAGTGATTGGTGAGATTGTTGAACTGAGAGGCATACTTCCACCATAGAAAGCCGGATCTTGATTTTCTTTGGAAGATTTTTGACACTTAAGATCATATTCTCTAGCTTTGATCTTTTGTAGAAATTCAAGTGCTGTCAAGTCTTCATTCAGAAAATAATCATTTTCTTTCAAAATCATGAGAAATGTTGAGTAGGAACTAGGAAGTACACTCTTGATAGTGTCAATTTTATCTCTTTCAGAAATTTCCATTTTCATTTTATCCATTTCAGCAATTAAGTGACTAAATCTTGTAGTCATCTCTTCAACTGTTTCTCCTTTCAATAAATTAAAGTTTCGAAATTGAAACTTGAGCATCACTTTCTTACTTTCAGCTGTGTTTCCCATGCTTCTCATACGCAGATGTTGAAACAAAGATGCACATCTCTTGATACTTCCAACTTGATGAAAAATATTCTCTGGTAAAGCCATAGTGAAAGTAGAATATGCTTTTATCTCGATTTCTAAAGCTTTCTTCTCTTCTTGTGAGTATTGAGAGACAGCTTTAGGAGTATACCCAATAGTATCATCACCAATCATTGGTGCAACATATACCTCATCAAGACAATATGAGCAGTCAGGATGAACCAAACCCAAATGTGCACGAAACCGAGGTTCCCATTTGGCAAAGTCACTGAACTTCATCAATCTTGGACATTTAGAGTGTGAACCTATCTCAGTATCAAGTTGCAACATCTGTTGCATCAACATATTTTGAGATGCCAATGCATACATACCAGCCATATTTGAAAATAAACAAGTGTACAGTTATAGCGAACTACACACTGTGTTTAACGAATCAATGAACAAGGTTGAGCGAACTGTGAATAGTGTAGCGAATTGAGTCTTAACGAATCAAGTCTTAACGAATGAGGTGAGTGTGTTAGCGAATCAAAAGTCAACCTAGCGAGTCAACTTAACGAATCACAAATAAAGTTAACGAATCACCCAAATGGCGTAACAGATAACGAATGTGATGAAGGTTTAACGAATCACAAGTCAACTTAACGAATTGACCAAACGAATTGACCAAGTCAACTTAACGAATTGATCACACGAATTAATTCAACTTAACGAATTGATCACACGAATTGACCAAGTCAACTTAACGAATTACTAAGGAGTGCTTAGTAAATTAAAATAACGAATCAGCTACAGTTGATAGCGAATCAACACTATAGCGAATTATACTATAACGAATCAGGTTGTTACAACCGTTTGTAACAAACTTGATTCCTTTCTGCCACGTGGCAAAAAGTTGTTAGAGCACAAATTCCAAGACAAACACGTGTCAAACGAATCGGTTATCTAGTTAACGAACTAGATGACACGAATTGATTAACTCACACGAATCAGTTAGCGAACTGATAGCGAATCAAGTTAAAAACATAACGAATCGCCTGGAACTTTATAGCGAATCGCATTCATCTTCATATCTTCAAACCTTCAACGTGTTTTTCCAGATTTATGAAGATCAAACCCAGATCAAACCCAGAAACTTATCGATTCCAGATTTGTAAAACTCACTCAATTCTTAACCAAACATAACAAGTCATATACCAAAATGCTCGTAATCACAACGCGAATTCAGCTCAACACATCTCGTAATCAATTGTCTTAATACACTAATCAATTTCAACCAAAACCAATCCCCTGTTTACGGACTTAAACCGAAAACACAATAAACATCACAAACCCAATCTACAATCCAATTCTACTCTGTTGAATCTTATCAAAACCTTAACCATCACAAATTCAATCTAATTCATCCAGAATTCAATCAAATCAACAACGAATTAAATCAAACTCGAACACAAACAGAATACTCAATAATAATAACAATTAGTACACCAAATCAAGCGTAAAGAGCACCGAAAGCTCTGATACCACTTGTTTGATCCCGTACTTAAACAATAACCAACAATCAGTAACGATTAACACAGATCTCAGATCTGTCAGTTATAATATTATAGATCTATCTCATAATCTACCTTGATTCGGTGTTATACGTATGTATATATATTAAATAAGTTTAACGTGAAGCTTGAGAGAGAGTATAAACTTTAAACTTTTCTGAATAATATTAATTCTCTCAAAACTTCCACAATTTACAAGTGAACAGTGGTTCACTATTTATAGAAGACGATCTGGTTCGCTAACATCCCCTAGCGAACCAGCATCCCCTTCGTTAAATAAATTAACTTAACGAACCACCCCCTGATTCGTTAACATCCCCTAACGAATCAGGAGGGAATACATTATAATGTCCTAGTTCGCTAACATCCCTAGCGAACTAGACTTAACCTTAACGAACTAGTCTTAGTTCGCTAACATTCCTAGCGAACTAGACTTAAACATAACGAATTAGATTAAAATAAACATTAAATATTACATTTAAATATCAAATAAATATTAATGATAATTACAAAGACTCTAGACGCAAAACCATGCACTAACAATACCCCTAGGCCCTAAGTCGGGGTGTGACATAAAACGTGTTTTATCAAATGCCTTGGTAAACAGATCGGCTTTTTGAAAATCAGTGTGCACTTTCTCAATATCAATTAATTTCTTTTTAAAGCAATCTCGTATGTTTAGTCTTTGAGTGTTGCACGGGATTTTTGGTGATACTTATAGCAGCAGAGTTATCAATATAGATGGGAGTGGTAAGAAACTTCAAACTATAATCCTGCAAGTGTTGCTAGATCCAAAGAACCCATGAACAGAAACTCGAGGCTGCCACGTATTTTGCTTCGACGGTTGAAGTGGAGACCGTTTTCTGCTTCTTACACTGCCAGGAAACAAGCCGGCTTCCTAGAAATTGACAACCCGTTATGGTCGATTTAAAGTTGATCTTGCGTCCTCCATAAGCTGAATCGGAAAATGCAGTGAATTCAAAATTATCATCCTTGGGATACTATAACCCAGTGTCAGGATTACCCCTCTGATAGTGAAGTATATGTTTAACCGCTGTCAGGTGAGTCACTCGGGGACTGGATTAGTACCTAGCACACAAACAGACTTCAAACATTATGTCATGCCGAGAAGCAATTAAATACATTAATGAACCTATCATTGATCGGTAAATGGTAGGATCTACGGTGTCCTCCAATTAATCTGGTGACAGATTGTGACCCACGGGAAGAGGTGTTGAAGGGATTTTTCCAGCAATTATCTTGAATCAGCTCAAGACATCGTTCACGTACTTCGTCTGATGAATGAAGATTCCCTTGTCAGACAAATGAACCTGCAACCCTAAAAAGAAGTTCGTCTCTCCCATCGAGCTCATGTCAAACTTGTTTGCATCGACTTCTCGAATTCCTTACATAACTTGTCATTTGTTGAACCAAATATGATGTCATCGACATATATCTGGACAAGGAGCAGATCATCATGTAAGGCCCCGGTCCCGGTGCCCTACGTTAGCGTTGAATTTACTCATAAACACAGTTCTAAATATAATAGTGAATTAAAACTTTCGCAGAATATTATAAAAGTCAACCATTCATTACAAACATCCATATCTTATCTTTTTAAACATAACATAAATTATAGCATTCGAAACATCATGACAAATCTTCAGATGCCAGCCTCTTCAATCCTGCCATGTGTCCCACTCAAACCAGCTGTCTTAGTCTGTTAACCTGCGTGCATACTAAAAGTCAGCTACGCTGAGTGAGTTCTAGTTAATCAGGCAACATACATTACTTTCACATACTTACGTAAATACGTATCCGAAGATATGTACTTTCGTCTTTCCTTACATACTTACATACATACATACTTTCATTCTTTTTTTCATACTTATATACATACGTACATTCAGTCTTTCTTTCATACTTTCATTCATACATATACGTTTTAAATAACATTCCGCCCTATAACCTTCGCAGATATTATTAGGGTTTGTTCCCTACATTCGCGGATATTAGTAGGTTCCGTTAATATTATTAGGGTCTGTAACCTACATTCGCATATATTATTAGGGTTTGTTCCCTACATTCGCATATATTATTAGGGTTTGTTCCCTACATTCGCAGCTATTATTAGGGCATGTCCCCTGCCCAAACCATACATTTCATCCATGCTATAACCATACATACCTTTCTTTATATAATCATACTTTTGTACATACTCGTTTCATTAAGTACTTTCATACATACATATTTCATACTAGGCATACTACATATTATATCCCATGTTGATACATGCAATATCTGAAGATCGTTCACGTACCGACAAGCATTGATTCTTAACATTCATACATACTATCACATCTATCATTATAGCATACACTTACCATTTAAGGTAAGTGTATTAACATTCACGTCGAGTATGCACACAGCCCCAAAAACATAACAAGGAAGTGGGGATAAAAACTCAACTGAGTCTTGTTATGTTCACCATTAATGGTTATTCCCTTCTTTAGTTGTGCATGACTAACTGTATAACAATTACACGTATCAATTAACTATCACTACCCATATTGTGTTTCTAGTTTAATTATAACCCTCAACGAACGAGGGTCTGGGTGCAGCGCCCCTGGCAGCGAGTTCTAGGGGCGGCAACCCCTAGCAGGGTCCAAGGGGCAGAGCCCCTGGTTGGGGTCGAGCTGCCAGGTCAGCTTGGAAAAATTTTATTTCCATTAATTGTCTTAACACATTTTTCATTAGAATTCCAATTTATTATTTTATTTGTTAATTCATAAAGTTATAGGGCTTCTTTGTAATTAATCCATTCTTTTCTAAGTCTAGGGACCTTTCTGTCATTCTTTCAAACTCTAATTCGTTATCAAGTTCGTTAACAAATTGACAAATTCGTTACTTCTTAACTTTATAACGAATTGGCCCTCATAACGAATTGGTCTTTATAACGAACTGGCCATTATAATGAACTAGCCATTATAACAATTTGACCCTTATAACGAATTGAGAGTACATTCGTCATTTTCCCGTAACGAATTACTTAACGAATGGCTTAACGAACTGCTGCTAATTCGTTATTTATTCTAAACGAATGAGCATAACGAAGTGCTTGTTAATTCATCATTCTTCCGTTAACGAATTAGGGTTAGGTCATAGAATGTCAAAAACATTCTCTGGCATTCCTTCCTCGTACGCCGTCTTCCAGCGCCATCATCGCCGGAAAACTGGGATCTCGCCGGAAAAGCGAGATCTCGCTCGTTTTCCACCGTTTTTTGTCCCGTTCGATCCAGATTTGAGCTAGGGCGACCACTAAGCTCATCTTTTAATCGGTTTATACCCGATTTCATTTGGATCTCGTGACTTTAACGGTTTAGGGTGTCAGCTCGTCGTTTCGCGACTAGATCTAGCGGGTTTGGATCCATACAATATCATACTATCATTACCTCGGGTCGGGAATTGATTCTTCTTCTTGGTTTCGGCTAGAGAAAGAGTGAGATGGGAGAGAGCTTTAGTGTGTGTTTTGGGTGGTGTATGGGATGGGTGAATGAATGAATTAAGGAAAGAAAATGGTTTATATATTATGAGTCATGGGCTTAAGCCCATGGTCTTTCTCTCTTCCTTATTAACCCAAGTCCATTACCCATATTACTTAACCCAACACAAGCCCGACTCATAATAAATCATATTTTATTTTATAAACCAAAACGAGAACACGGGATGTTACATATCACCAACATTCTTGTAGAATAAAGTGCAGTCCACAATCCCTCGCTTGAAGAATTGAGCGAGAGAGAACTTGAGCAGTGGATCGATTAACCTAATCAATAATAATCAACACATAATCAGATTAGATCGATTAACCTAAGGATCTAGTTTATGGTATAGTCTTAATTAGGTATATGGTATAGTAGTAATTGTAATTTGTATAATATTAGTAATACTTTAGTGAAGAATTGAGCGAGAGAGAACTTGAGCCGACGACCACATCGATATTCACATGCGACGTTTACGGCCCCCGACATCGACGACACCCCGTTTTGATAGTTTGTATATTTTATTTTATTTTTTACAAACTCGATGTTTTTTATATAATAATGCTTTTGGTTTGGTGTATATACATGTTTATTGTTTTGGTGTATACGGGTTTATTTTTCTGTTTTGGAATTTTTTTGTTATAAAAACACATCTTTTTTTAAAAAAATATTATATAAAAACAATAAAAAAAGGAAACAAAAAAATAAAATTAAAACATAAAACATAAAAAAGTAAAAGAAAAAACATAAAAATTTAAAATAAAAAACATAATAACACAAAATTATGGGTTTTTATAATAAACCTCTGAATACGCCGCATATAGTTTTATGGCAATCGAATTGGTGTGTGTAAAAAACCCCATGGTGTGTATAGAAAATGGCAATCAAATTGGTAGAACTTCTTGAAAAATGTCATACAATTCTTTTTTCTTAGACTACGCGTAATGGGGCGAGGAAATGGGACGACAAGGGCGAAATTATAGAGGAACACCGCTCCCCTCCCCCCGGCGATATTGGAGCGAAAAAGGGCGGGAGCGGTGGGTTTTTATCGCCGTGGAAGAAGAAGAAAATATTATTATATAAATATGAGTGTTATATATATATACTATATTATAATACATATAAGAAGGACGAAAGGGTAGTTTTACCAAAAAAAAACTCTTAAAATTAAGAGGTACAACATTCTTAAGCACATGATCGAAGCTTTTACTGCATAAAATGTACACCAACAAAATCCCGCCCAAATACCCTATTCTCACTCAACTTTTGAATTCAGATCTGACATACATATCAAAACCCTAATTTTGAAACACAGCTCTCAATCTTCTTCACCGCCTCTCCCTCTGAACATCACAATATTCAATGCTCACACACCACCCTCTGTCAAATCCCTTGAGGCTCTGTCCTCTTTGTTCCTTTTAAGTTAACGGGTATGTGGTGTTTCGTCTAGGTTCTAATTTTGTGCTTTTCATGTTTGTTCTTTTATTCCTCATGATATGTGCAGGTTAAAAGGAAACCTTTATCTCATTGGATTAAGACTCATGGCTTATAGTTCTTACATAAATTAACTGTTATTTTTGTAATTGGTGGTTTATTTTGCAGGGAGGTTAAAGTGATTGCAACTTTTACAACTCATTTATCATGGTAAGTCCTACAGATTTCTGAGATTCTTATTAAACATGTGTCTTGGTGGTATGCTCATTTGAAAGGGTTCTGTTTTCATATATTATTATATAATTGTGGAATTCTTGCCCATTTACCCACATCAACCCTTGACAAGAGAAGCTGAAGACCTTAACCAGATCTCCCAAACTTAGTTGTGATGTAAGTTGAATGAAATTTATGATGTTGACATGTTAGACCATGATTTCTTGCTAACATAGCTTCTTTGTGATATCAAATAGCCTCTATTTCCTAAGGTTATATCCTTTGGTAAGGAGAGGAAGAAATTTGGGATTGCTTGTCGTCCTCCAAAATTGTCGCTTCAAAGAGATGATAGTATTCATGTTATTGATCACTGAAGTTTATGGTTTGAAATTGTAAATATCAAGCGAACCTGTTTCATATTTAATAGTAATGAAGTTTCTATTCGGCTCAGTTCATTGGCTCGCTTCTTAGGTTGCTATAGCTAGCTCGCTCATTGTGTAACGTGCCGTTTAGGACTTTGTTTTGGGTCACAGTACTGGAAGTACGAGGCAAATGTATGATCTAAAAGACAGTTTTAACCTTCGTTCAGTCATGTCCTTTACTAATCATTGTGTTGTAATAATTTTTTTTCTTAAATCTCAGACAAAAATGGCTGTTGCAAACAATTTAGTAGCTGGAATTGAGGATAACAAGGCTGATTATACGATACACTTTCACACGAATGTCTTTTTTTATCATTAAAAAGGTGTTTTAGAGATGTCCAAAACAGTAAAACTGAATTTTGTATTGATAGAATAGGGTGTAATTCCTTACCTTTACATATGGGAGCCACAAGTGCAAGAACTCTTGGTATTGCTGCTGATACACACACCAAGTTTATAGCGTACCAGAAGATGGAGATAGTTTCATCCGTAATTAATACAAATGTGAGCTCTATTTTTATATAGTAACAACACCATATAAAAAAGATATCGGTTGGTTTGGGTCAAAATGGGCTGTTTTAAAAAGGTTTGGTTCGAGTTAGAATTGGCCGTTTTAAAAGGTATCGTTTTTTGTTCATGTCAAAACGGGTCCTAAAACGGTTTCTGTTTAGTTTGTGTCAAAACAAACTGTCTAAAAAAGGTATCGGTTTGGTTTAGGTCAAAATGGGCTGTTTTAAAAAGGTTTGGTTCGAGTCAGAATTGGCCGTTTTAAAAGGTATCGGTTTTTGTTCATGTCAAAACGGGTCTTAAAACGGTTTCGGTTTGGTTTGTGTCAAAACAGGCTGTTTAAAAAAGGTATCGGTTTGGTTTGTGTCAAAACAGGTTGTTTGAAAAAGGTATCGGTTTGGTTCGTGTCAAAATGGGCTGTTTAAAAAAGTTATCGGTTTGGTTCGTGACAAAACCGTCCTTTTTAAAAAGGTATTTGTGGCTTGTTCATGGCAAAACTGGTCATTTTAAAAAAGGAATTGTGTCAAAACTTGGCATTTTAAAAGGTATTTATTTAGTTCGTGCCAAAACATTCTATTTAAAAAAGGCATCGCTTTGGTTTGTGTCGAAACCAGCTGTTTTAAAAAGGAATTAGTTTGGTTTGGGTTAAAACGACCATTTTAAAAAGGTGTCAGTTTGGTTTAGGTCAAAACGGCCATTTTAAAAAGGTGTCAGTTTGGTTCGGGTAAGCATGGGTCATTTTAAAAGGGCATCGGTTTGGTTTTGGTCAAGCCAGGTCGATCGGAAGGCGCTAAAATGTTAATAGTGATACTCTTAGTAGTTCAAATATAATCATAACTTTCGTCTGTTATCAGAGCATAGTTTAGTATAAACCACAAATTGAATTGTGAAACCAAACCATGGACGGGTTTGCACGGTTTTAAACTGAACCGTGAATAATCTCATTTTCAAAAGGACATGATTTCTTTTTAATCAAAAAATATGACAATGTCTTGCATCCTACATACCTGTCAAATTTATCATTTGTATATGATTGTTAGGCCATTGCACATTTTGTTAAACTTATGATGTTACTTTGTGTCCATTCTTAGGTGTTGTAAAACCCAAGCGATCAATATAGCATTTGAGAATCGTCACTGGTTTGTGTTGGTCGCATATTCTTCATGATTATGGGAGGATAACGGTTCTATGGAGAATTTATAGGATGTTTGTGATCATGTTGACAAGGATAAAAGTAATTGTTCTATGTCAACCAGTTTCGGTTACCTTTAATTTGATCGGCATACTACAATCCAACAGTTTATCTAAAACTGCTCAAGTCAAATATACTAAATTAATCGGTGAACGGGTTGAATCTATTTTAAATACCTAAAACCTCTTTAATAGACAGTTTTTGGTGTGCATTTTTGCTTCATTTAGAGTGTAATTTTAGTATGCACTTTGTTGCATTATTGTGTGCATTTTTGCTGCAATTTTTGTATGCCTTAGGCTGCATTTTTTTTATGTTTTGCTGCATTTTTGCTGCAATCTAGTATGTTTTTTGCTGCGTTTTTTCCGCAATATGGTATGCATTTTTTATGCAATTTTTTGCTGCGTTTTTGCCTTCAGCATTGTCCAGTGCTAAAAATTATATTCATAATTTTGACTATTTGAGGACTCCACAAAAAGGCTATCTAAGATTAATGAAGATTATTTATGGTCATGCTAAGTTATTTAAAAAAAAAATACTTTACGTCACTTATAAGTTATAACCATTACTAATCACATTGTCTGGTTTCCTTATTCCAAACCTACCCCGGTCTTAGAAGATGTTGAAAGAGTTGCACATTGAGATGGCTAATTCATTTTAGATTTTATTTTAAGTGGTAATACCACCTCCGTTGGAGTCTGGTCTAAAGGCCAAAATGTGATGCAACCTATTTAATGGGATTTTGATTCTTTGCTAGCAAAAACATTATTGTGTAACTAAATAGATTTTGATTTTCCTTTTATCTCAAAATGCCTTTTAGTGATATGATTTTGATATGACAATAAACAGTTTGGATTATAAGTTTGATGTATGATATTCATATATGTAAACGCTGTAAAAGCCAAATATAAACACACAAACGCACATGCATGTCGTAACGAGAGAATGATAAACTAACAACAAATATATATCACGTTATAAATTGTGGTCACCGCCGCATCGCGCGGGTTTCTGCTAGTATATATATATATATATATATATATATATATATATATATATATATATATATATATATATATATATATGGGGAGGGTTATCCTAAAAACAAGTAGTTTCCTAGGAAAACTAGGAATAAATCATAGTCATTGTATCATATCAATCAATTGTTGAGATTTACAAAAACCGTCATGGTTTCCTAGAATTACTCTTTCACCATTATAACCGACATAGGTGCTGTTTGTTTTTCCTCAAAAGCTCTTCCTGACCACTTTTGTCTGCACTGAGAAGAGGGCGCGCAGACGTTGGGCTCTGCAGTGCGTTTGTTTTTCCGAAGACGTTTCATTAAAAAACGCCTGCGCGCCCTCTTCTCCCAGAAGTCTTGTACATGTGACTTCTCACCTCTTCTCCACTTCTTCTTCTTTGTTCCTTCATCATCAGACACTTCACTCGTAATACATGAGGGGGAAATTGTGTAACTTATTCCATCGACAATACAAATAAGGAACCATGGACGCCCAATTGAAACCCTAGTCACCGAGAAGCAGATATCGGGATGGTCGTCTTCAACGTGGTACAGAAGCGGCGGAGAGCCGCCATCGCCGACCGTAAGCGAGCGGCGCACGGTGACCCTCTTACCGGAAAGCTGAAACATAAGCCCCAAAACACCACTATTTCCGGCAAGCGTAAGCGTAAGCGTAAGCTCATGAAGAAATGGCGCCGGGTATTATTCTTTCATTCACTATTTATGTATTATTAATTCATTATTACCATGTTTAAATTAGCTTGTTGAACTGAATAATCTACTGAACAGGACCAGAAGGAAGCTATGGAAAAGGGGCTTATAACCATGGAAGATATCGAGATGGCTGTTGCTGATGGTATCAATCAATCTCTCACTTTTTATATATCATTGATTTTAAATATGTTCATTGCAGACACATATTTGGTTCATGAACACAAGCTTCTAGTAGTAGTAGTAGAAAACAGACCAGGCAATTTAATCCCAGAATCAACTTAAGTAGGCCTGTATATGAACCGAACATTTGATGAAACTTTTGTTAGGATATTCGTTTATTTAACAAATGAACAAAAAATTGCTCATTTAGTTAAAAAAACAAACAGTCTTCTTCTTACAGTCTGCAGATGTTTGGTCCACCTCTTCTGCTGCAGATGCCTGCAGATATGGTCCGCAGACTGCAGATGTTTTACCTCTGAAAAAACAAACAGCACCATAGTTTCCTATAATTGTTTTTTCACCATAGGTTTTAATGCTAAATGTCAAAATTCTATTGGTTTTACCATTCATAGGAAACAACTTCTTTTTATTTGAACCATTTTCTATTATTATATTACTATTGTAGTCCCTGCACCATTACACCCCAAAAATAAATTATCACCCCTTGCTGACTAGGCGTCATACGGCGTAAAACGCCTTAATTTGTAGTCCCTCCACTACGCATTGCCTTAAAAGCTAAAACTGAAAACCATATGACCCTGTGACGTATGGCTTAATTAATAATACTTGGCTAATGTTGTGACCAAAACTAGGTATGTAATAACTACACGACCTAGATTACAGACGTGGTCCTTAAAAGAATTTTTAAATCTGCACGTTTAGTCCAAATGCTTATATTATAACAATCGGGTCTGAACTCTCTAATCAAATGTCAAGTCAATATTTTTTTTAGTAAATCTTATCTTGTTTATGTACATAACTTTTCATAGGTATGTTTATCACTTTTTATTCAACATCAACATTTTCTAAATTTTGTTTTAATTGCAATTCGTGTTGCAACTCATCCATCAAATAGTTTATTAAGACGAGTCCAACGTAAATAGTAGCTGTCGCTATCTTACTAGCTAGTTACCACTATGTGGTCCTTTTCCGCGTATAGTAAGTCGACGATCTAATTCCCACTTCATACTGTCAATAACTAAGACCAAGAGTAGTCATAAAGTTTCACATCAAGGCATTATGTGACACGTGACGTCCAATCAGAGTTATGATTTTATACAAAAACAGAGTGTAATCATAAAGTCTCACTCCCAGACATTATGCGACACGTGGCGCTCAGTCACCATTAATTGTTTTTTGTTTGTTTAAATAAATAATTCATTTAAATAATAGATATAAAATTAAAAAACTACATTAAAATAAAAAAAATACATTAAACTCACAAATAAAACTAAATTAAAATAAAAAAATACGTTAAATTAAAAAATACAATAAAAACTAAATTAATAAGACTATATGTTGTATTATTCAAAAATTTTCTTTTGTTGAATTGCTTTTAGAGATTGGACTATCGGATCGTCTTCAAATAACTCCTTTGTTAGAATTTCGATGTCGTTGTCAAATTCATTCCTTTTAAGTACTTCGACAGCGTCCAAATTTACTTAAAGACATTTAGCTCCAAGTTCTTGTATATCTTTGAGTCGAATGTTCATTTCTTTAAAATGACTTTCCATTTCGACATTCGAACCCGTTGCCGACGACGACGCGGGCCTTTCCCCTTGCTTCTTCTACCCCCCCCCCCCCCGGTCGAGGCATCTCGGTAATATCCGCATAAGGATTCCCGACTTCATTATCGCTTAGGTTGAAGTTTCAAGTGTCGGAACGGTGCGTGTCTGGATCAACCTAAGACGATATTTTAGACTTTTTTTTACGCAGACCGCCTTCGGCGTTGGCATCCATAACCCCGCCCCATTTTGGGTGAAACCTCAAGTAATCTTTCCAAATGCCAAAGTAATTGAAGACCCTCGTGACCTTATGTTGATACTCTGTCAACGCGTTTTTCATGACTTCCGTGTCCGAGACACCGTTACTCCTCATCCGATTCATCCGAGTGTAAACTGTATGGAAGCCCATGCATTTGGTTTTTATGTCGTTCCATTTCGACTGTAAGAAATCTTTTTCTCGACGCGAGTCCCCGCCAAGTTCTTCGAACAACTCTTTAATTTTGCGCCAAAATACCCCCGTTTTTTGATAGTTCGCTAAAAAAAATAAAAACATTACAAGTTCAATATTTTTTCTAAGAAATTTAAAAAAATATGTATTTTAAAAACCTACTGCACTTGGCATCTTCCAATATCGCGCACCAAGCATGAGCACATAGTACGCACTCGTCGATACTCCACGGTATGGTGTTCTTTTTAGCCCGAGCTTCGCCGGCTAACTTCTTTGCGTTTTTTCTCGGACGTCCGCGTTGGCTCGAACCGCCGACGGTCTCCGGGACAGGTTGTGTCTCCGGCAAGAACTCGTCGTCGGGTTGGGAACCCGAACCGGAAAAATGTTTGTGGTTGGGTTTTGGAAACCGGGCACCGTATTTGGTAAAGGGGTTCCTAGATATGCCATGTACGCGGCCATATGCGCTTCGAACGGATACGGGGATTGAGGGACGGGACGGGTTGGCATCGAGGCGGTAGATGGGTTCGGTTGCGGATTTTGGTTGCTTGCGTTGCTTTGACGGGAAATTTGACCGAAACCGAGAACATTTTGGTTGTTATTCGGAAACATTTTAGTAGTATTGTAGTAGAAATATTTGTGTAAAAATATATTTGGTAGAGAAGTGGGAGAAAGGAATGTGTTAAAAAAATGAGGTTTGGTTTGTTTATAAAGTATAGATTAGTTAATAAAAATCTTATTATTTTTATACCCAACGGCTCCCAAAGGTAACCCAAGCCCAACGGCTACATTTTTTGAGATTGGAGCCATTTTGCAGCGTTTTGTGTAAAACGCCCAAAAATAAAAACAAGCCAAAACGCCGGACGGGTGGGGGGGGGGGGTGTGCCCCGGCGTTATCAACCAAAACGCCTCGATAACAAGGGGACTACGGATAGTCTAAAGAAGTAATGGGCATGATGTGACTTAATTAATTGACTCTTTTCTTATTGTGGATATATATTATAGTTTAACTTAAACTGTTATAAATTAATTATTTGAAACCTTAAATGTAGTTTGAGAATTGACATTTCAACACTTTTTGTGACTCATTTTCATTTAACAATTTAACCATGACTTATAAAAAAACAAAAAATAAATGAAAGAGTCTAAACATTAATATCGTTTCTTTATTAAATATGAAAAGGTAAATCACGAAAGTTGTCATTTTTCGAGTTCGCTACACTTCTATAGTATATTGGAGAAAATCATACTTCTAGTTATGAGATCCTCGACTCCAAATTCTTGACGTAAAATGTTTTCTTCTCATCAATGCGTATGTAAACACACGTGATGCACGGCAGTGACTCCTGTACATGCTTTCTTTCACATATCACATTAAATGTCAATTCAATGGTAACTAACTGAAGAAAGTTCATCATATATGTGAAACTGACTTGACCAGTTGCGTGTCGATCATCCGTTTTATCTGATATCCACAAACGAAAGGATGCTTGATGATACACATCACATGCACTAATAGGATGCATTGATGGCAACGATATGTTGCATGTGAAAAAAGAAATTGTAACCATAGAGCCAATAGCAAGGGGTGGCTCTATAGTATTGCCGGGTAAAGTCAGGGCTTGAGGCCCCTGAAAAAATAAGGCCCCCGATAAAAAAATTAAATATTTATATATTTGCATAAAAACAACTTAAAACCATGTAATTGACACTTAATCCAACATTGTATGATGGTCGGGTGGTTTAATTAATAGTTATCTACTTTTAACTGTTAACGAACATAACATTCTTATCCATGTTCGAGTGTCTAGGACTGCTTTTCATTTTTTTTTTCTTTTATTTTAGGCAATTTATGTTTTCTTTTCCATTTTTTTTCTACTTTCTTCCCTAGGGTAAAGGGTAATGGGGCTTGGTTGAGCCCTAGGTGAGGTAAGCAAAATCTGACACGTAGGCGATGACATGGCCATGGATCAAGCCCCTCAACCAAGCCCTAGAGGGTGTAGTGGTCCAGGTGAGCAGGGGCTTGATCCAGTTTTTTATTTATTTAATTATGTTAGATAATACATTAAATAATAATATAAAACATTACGTTGATACTAGTCTAATACAAGATCATCGGGTCTTCTATCCCACAAATGCTCGACCAACTCATGCCAAACGTTGCCATGTAAATCACGGCTCTTGATGATATTTATGTTGGCGAGTCGTTGTTCATTGGTGATCGTCGATTCTTGTCTTGGAATATCACATTGGTAGTTTTGACAAATAGCTTTACCCTCGTCTTCTAGTATCATGTTATGTAGGATTATACACGTGATGACGACTTACGTTATCTTCTCCCTTGTCCAAAATCTTATTGGATTCGCCAACATTGCCCATCTTTTCTTTAGGACTCCAAACGCCCTTTCAATATATTTCCTTACCGATTCTTGTTTCTTCGTGAAGTACTTTCGTTTGTCAGAAACTGGAGCCGCGTAAGCTTGAACAAGTATCCCCCATTCGTTGTAAATACCATCAACGAGGTAGTACCCGTATTTGAAATATTCTCCATTTGCAAAAAAAGCTTGAGGAGGTTCTACCCCGTCGATAAAGTCATCAATTATTGGTGACTGATCGATAACATTGAGGTCATTATTAGACCCGGCAACCCCAAAGAACGCATGCCAAATCCAAATTGATCGATAACATTGAGGTAATTAGTGTTCAAGAACGCCCTGGTAATTACTTTGATTCAGGGTTAGATTACTTTGATCGATAACATTGAGGTCATTATTAGACCCGGCAACCCCCTGGCATGAAGCCAAGAGTTTCATGTAACATTAATCGTTATTTTTTTATTTAACAAGTTAGCTTGTCAATTTTTTATTCTTAACCTTGTAGCACATACTCACCATTAAACTCTATAAAAAACCTAGAGATTGAGTGCATATGTTAATTTAAAAATTAATAGCATGTTTTGTAAAATTTCTTTAGTTCATAAATAATTGCTAAAAGCCTTGTTGTTTTGATAATGATATCAATGGTGACGTGAATCAAGGTAGAAAAGATATCAATAAAGATTATAGCAGTTCGTGTGAATCATTTGGTCTTTCACATTCTAAAAAATCAAGCCATTATGAATGGCCCAACGATGATATTTGCTTGTAGTGATTAAAGCACTTTTGCTTACACATAGAAACATCCAAACGATTTACAATGAAGTGGCAGGTAAGCGGGCAATAAGCTGCGTCATAACCCCTCTTTTGGATAGCAAACCAAAATCTTATATCATCATATTAACTTTGAAAACACCTCTCTCGGGAAAGCCATTTAAAAGGTCATTAATTTAATCATCTTGATTTTTTGAATTCCATTTGATTGCATTCTACGGAAAAAACAAAAACTATCCTAGCTTATTTCAAACTTTATGCTCTCTTCACACGGACTTGCTTCACGTGTTAGTAGGTTAGCAAAAATATTTAAGCTTCTTATCTATACGTAGACTACCGATAACACGATGACCAACACATAATGAATGTGAAGCATTTAATTGCGTGCTAGCTTGCCTTCATACATTAATCATTCTATGTGGTCGGTCACTGTACGTATTAATACTTGCAATGTGAAGTAGTCGACTATATTTATGCATAGTATAAAAACCTAAACATGTTATTTCTTTTTAGGTAGGTTAACAAATAGCATATCACATAAGTGTGAACCAACTACGAACATCTTTCTTGATAAGTTAAAACTATATGATTAGTGAGAAATAATATGGACTTATTTTTGCCAAAACTATCTTAGTGATCAAACTTTTATTAACTTGGTTAACATTCGATTAGCGCATAAAACTATTCTACATATTTTATACGATTTATCATCAATTTTTGTCATGACTTTAACGAAACGTACCTATCTACAAACGTTTTTTTTTAGTTCTAACTTAACATAGACAATACAAGGTATGTGTCCATGTAAACTTGAGGGGTTAACTGAAACTCGATGTAAAAGAAAATTCTTAGCTTCTTTTAGGGACAACCTGATGGTAAGGTGTCTCCCCCTGACTTGAAGACGGAGAGTTTTAATCTTGCAAAACACATGGTGTTGACCTCTTCAAAAGTTAGGTGATAGATACAAATTCTTATAAATGCAATGCTATGGGGATCTTAGATGGAAAATTTGTTGTTCAATAGAAAATAGCATATTTAAGTATATGAAAGTTTTTATTATTTTTTATAACCGTATGCTTTCACTGCTTGCCCGCTCAATAGAAACCGACGATTTGAAACCACCCAATTAAACCCGAGGAAGGTCAAGTGGTCCGACCAGCCACCATAAGAAAAAAAAAAAACATTGAATAGAACCAAGGTTAAGAAATAAGAAGTCTATATGCATTGAAAAGTCAAACCACAAACATGAAGACAAGAAGTATCAATGGGACCCATCCCCACTTGTCGAGGAACAACCAGAGTCAATACGATGCTGACGCATTGCAAACACAAACCGACGTGGAAGGCAGATTTTGGGTAGTCGTTAGGCACACGTACGTGGAAGTCAACATCGTGGAATAGAGATTGGAGAGAGAATGGTGTGGTTCATCCCTTTGTTGGGTCATTTTGATGGAGCAAAACTCAAAATGGCGTTAGAGATATGTTTGTAACTTGCTGAACTAAGCCTATTAAAATTTTATAAGATATTTTTTTATTTGAATTTGATTAATTTTATGCCGATGCGGACTAATCTTAGGTGTTGTTTGTTTTTTAAGACAAAAACTGTCTTTAATCTGATTTCATGTCTGCAACTGAAGATGTGGTCTGAATGTCTGCAATTTGAAAGATAATATTGTTTGTTTTATAAACTGGATATCGTCTACATAAGCTGAAAATTAATTACCTATCATACATATCACAGTAGATAGAAGTCATTTAACGTCGCTAAAGTGCTAAAATAATTGGTGGTGGTGTAAGAACTATGGAAGTGGGTGGTGGTGGACGATTGGTGGTAGAAGTTTGTGGTAAGCGGTGAACGGTGGTGGTGGATGGTGGGTGGTGATGATGGACGGTTGTGGTGGGTGGTGGACGGTGGTGGTGGTGATGGACGGCGGTGGTGGGTGGTGTACTACGGTGGTGGTGGGCGGTGGGTGGTGGTTCTGACGGTGGTGGTGGGTGTTGACGGTGGTGGTGGTGGTGGACGGTGGTGGTGGGTGGTGGGTGGTGGGCGGTGGATGGTGGTTTGTGGCCGACGGTGGGTGGTGGTGGTGGTGGCGCACGGTGGGTGGTGGTGGTGTTGGTCATTGGGTGTTGGTAGGATGTGAAGATGATGGGTATTAACTTATTTTTTAAGACCATAAAAACATTTTTAAGATTTTTTTCTTTTTTAAAAACAAGTTGTCTTCATAGACTTATACATTTGCGCTCGCAGACATAAGCCTATTACAGACGTTTGAAGCAAAAACAAACACAACCTTAATCATTTAGTTAATCAACTACTGAAAACTCAATTAGTAGGGTAAACGTATCGATTACAACGAACATTAGTTTATTACATAAGCAATTTTTTTAATATATAATTAAATGACTATACCGACATGAAAGGAAAACTTAGGGTGAGACTTGAGAGTAAGACATAGTGTTACATTTTGGTATTCTTTACTATGAATGTATATTAATTAAATGGATAGATAGCCTTGTCTGCGTGGAAAATGACTTGTGGGTAACGGACCCAAGTTAGGGAGAGAAAATAACCCGTAGTAGAGCGGACCCAAATATTACGTCCAATATAAACAAATCGAGAGGTTACATCAAACGGATTTAAGTCGTTATCAAGGAAGTTTGTATCTTTCATTGAAATTTAATGCATCTTTACTCGACCATATGGACATTGTGTTGTGTATCTGAAACTAAGGATGGTGGCTAGGTGGGGGTGCTACCCTAAGGGTACTTAAACCATCCGAAAACTCAACCAATCATGCACTTATTTTTACCTTCAACTACCTTGAAAGAGTGAGGTGGAGACGCAACCATAAGCTCTCTAAAGAAAATTATTTTTTATTTCAAAATAACTAAACATAATTAAACATATCAATCAATCAATCAATCAATCATACCCAGTAAAATCCCACCGACAGCAGAGCTATAGGTAGGGTCTGGGGAGGGTGGGATGTAGGCACACCGTACCTCTATCCAAAGGAATAAAGAGGTGGCTTCCAGAGAGACCCTCGGCTCTAAGAACATGTGTATGAAGCAAAAAAAGGAAATCAAAGTTTAACAGTTATATAAAAAACTACTACTAATTATAATAATATTAATAAAAAGGTCACAGTTTAACCGCAATATAAAAGCTAATAATAATAATAATAAAGTATGTAAGGGAAATACCATTATGGTATGTGACCTAAATAAGTTAAGTCTAAGCCCTAAGGTATTCAATTCTCTCTAAAAATCCTTAACTTTAATTCTACTTCTCCACGAATTCCTATCCTCAACCATGTCCTCAGAGAGGTTTAGGTCTATCAAATCATGCCTAATCCTCTCATCCCAAGTCAATTTCGGTCGTCCTCTACCCCTCCTCCCCTCTATAGTAATGTTTTCTACGGATCTAACAGGATTCGTCGTCTGTCTTCTCTTTACATGTCCAAACCATCTCAATCTCCACTCTCTTATCTTGTCTGCTATGTTCGCCACCCCTAATCTCTCGCGAAGCACAACGTTTCTTATTCTGTCTAGCCTTGTGTGCCCACACATCCAACGTAGCATTCTCATTTCTGCTACCTCCATCTTCCGCACTTGTGCCTTCTTGATGGCCCAACAATCTGTTCCATATAGCATTGCAGGTCTAACTGCCACCCTATAGAATTTTCCCTTCAGATTAGTCGGGAAACTCTTGTCGCATAATATACCTGTGGCTGCTTTCCATCTACACCATCCTACCTGAACTCGGTGGGTCACATCACTGTCTAATTCCCCATCGCTCTGTACAAATGATCCTAAATACTTGAACTTCGTTACCTGCGGGACCACCTGCCCTTCAATTGTGATGTGTGCGTCTTCACTGTCGTTTATCTCACCAAAATCACAGTGTAGATACTCCGTCTTAGATCGGCTAATCTTTAAACCTTTTGTCTCTAAGGTTGTTCGCCACTCCTCAAGCCTCATGTTTAGTTCTTGTTTTTTCTCAGCAAGTAACACAATATCGTCTGCGAACATCATGCACCACGGGAGAGTCCCCTGAATCGACTTTGACAACTCATCCAAGACTACTGCAAAAAGAAACGGGCTCAACGCTGACCCCTGGTGAAGACCTACCTCTACAGGAAAGAAATCAGTATCCCCCACTGGCGCACGAACACTTGTTTCACTCCTGGTATACATATCCATAATTATCTCTATGTATTTCCTGGGCACTCTTCTACCCTCCAAGCACTCCCAGAGCACCTGTCGTGGCACACTGTCGTAGGCCTTTTCTAGGTCAATAAACACCATATGTAGATCACGCTTCTTCTCCCTATACTTTTCCATTAATCTTCTTATAAGGTGTATTGCCTCTGTGGTGGAACGCCCCGGCATGAAGCCAAATTGGTTGACCGTAACCTGAGTTTCTCGTCTAAGTCTAACCTCAATCACTCTTTCCCATAGCTTCATAGTATGACTTAGTAGTTTGATTCCTCGGTAGTTACCACAACATTGGGCGTCTCCTTTGTTCTTATAGATAGGAACTACAACGCTGCTCCTCCACTGGTCTGGCATCTTACCTGATTTGAGAATACTATTGAACAGAGTAGTTAACCACATGACTCCTTCCTCCCCCAGGCACTTCCACACCTCGATGGGTATGTTGTCTGGGCCAACCGCCTTAGACCTTCCCATTCTCCTAAGTGCGTCCTTCACCTCTTCTCGTGTGATCCGTCGGCAGTAGCAGTTATTCGATTGTTGTCGATGCAAGTTTGTGTTGTCATGTTCTTCTTGGTAAGCTCTCCCATTGTTAAAAAGATTGTGGAAGTAGGTTTGCCATCTTAGCTTGATGTCCTGCTCCTTGACCAGTACATGCCCATCTGTATCCTTTATGAACTTCACCGGTCCTAGATCTTGCCTTCTACGCTCCCTGGCTTTGGCAATCTTAAACATAGCATGTTCCCCCTCTTTTGTTTCTAGACTTTCATACATCCGTTTAAAGGCCGCCTTCTTTGCTTCCGCCACTGCCTTCTTTGCCTCTATCTTGGCCGTTTTGTAGTTGTCCCTCAAATCCACTCGCTCCTCCTCATTCTTGCACCTCATTAGCTCCCTAAAACATCCTTGTTTGTCCCTTATCTTGTCTTGCACTGCGTCATTCCACCACCAAGACTCCTTATGCCCACTTGACTTTCCTGTTGTGACCCCGAGAGTCTCCTTTGCTACTTGGATGATCTTTGTCTCCATAGCTTCCCATATATGAGTTGAGTCCCCATTTAGTCGAGCCCGCGTATGCAGTATGAGTTTATCCTTAAACAGAAGGAGATTTTCGTCCTTCAAATTTCCCCATCGAATTCTCGGTGTACCTTTCTTCTCTCGAACAGTCAGCTTATTTCTGAAGGCTATATCAGTCACTAGTAGTCGATGTTGAGTCACAACTGCCTCCCCAGGTATGACTTTGCAGTCCTTCCACCAACGTCGGTCTCCTCGCCTCATCAAAAGGTAGTCAATTTGCGTGTCGCGTCCGCCACTGCTAAAAGTGATTAAATGAGAATCTCGTTTCCTAAAAAAAGAATTTATAATACCTAGGTCATGTGCCACCGCAAACTCTAGAAGATCTGTTCCGGTCTCATTCCTATCACCAAAACCGAAACCCCCATGTACGGCTTGAAAACCATCGTTAGCCTTACCAATGTGTCCATTAAAATCACCTCCTATGCAAATCCTCTCCCCCCTAGGTATGCCCCCTACCACTGCGTCTAGGCAATCCCAAAATTCTCTCTTTTCTTGATCCCCTAGGCCTACATGAGGCGCGTAGGCGGAGACTACTGCCACTACTTCCTCTCCTAGTACTAATTTCAACACCATAATCCTGTCATTATGTCTTATCACCTCCACCACACTAGTGTGTATTTCCTTAGCCACTAGAAACCCCACTCCATTCCTAGCTCCATCAGACCCCGAGTACCACAACTTATACCCATTACACTCAGCCCCTCTATGTCCTTTCCACTTAGTCTCCTGGAGGCATGCTATCTGAACCCTACGTCTTTTAAGCACATCTACCAATTCTAACAACTTACCATTTAATGTTCCTACATTCCAAGAAGCCAAACGCAATATACGCTCCCTATCTTTACTCTTTCCTACACCCCTCGATTCAGGACATGGTCTCAGGTAATAGTCATGGTTCCTACGCTCTATGGTTGCAACTAATCACACAAACACAAGCAATAGAACACCAAATCAATAATAATAATAATAATAATAATAATAGTAGTAACAAAAACTAATAATAATAATAATAGACACACGGCACACATTAACAGATAAATTGGACTGACTACTCTAGCAGCATCAAGGCCTATTGCCAACAAAAATAAAAGATATGAAACGATCTCACCGGGATTTTAGCAAGTCACCAATATTGAAACCGGGATGAGACACCGTGAGCTAACGAGAATAAGCTAGAAACGTGACACAATCTACAACCCTTGAGTTTCGGCGGCGGCGGCGTTGAGCGGCGGCGACGGCGGAGCTCCGGCGACGTGTTACGGTGGCGGCAGAGGGTGAATCAGAAGAAAAGAAAAGAAGTTGGACTGAGTAAACGATAATAATATTGTATGAGACCTACGATAATAATATTGTACGGTGGCGGCGGAGCTCCGGCGATGAGATTGTAAACTAATAATAATAATAATAATATTGTGGATGGATGATTAATTCTTACCTAAAACACTTGACTGTGTGAGTCTGAATGAAGGAAGAAAAAAGAACATAATTAAACATATATAAATAAAAACTTTCATTATAAATAAACATAAAGATTAACAAATTACAAAATAAAAAATAAAATTAAAACACATAAATAAAAATACAACTCGTCATCAAGGTGCTCTAGATCTAGAGTTTCAATATGATCTACAAGATCCGTTCGAAGTTGGAAATGAGTCGTTGTATCTTGTAATTCATCCATCACGCTATCGTCATAATGTAGCTGACCGGAGGATCTCTTATATAGACCGGTAAATCAAATTGTCGATGTCTTTTATGATTATACTAGGTTAGAACCTGTGTGTTATGTACACGGGGTGGTAGGTAATAAAATAAAAACAACAAAACAATAATAATAACATTAGTAATATGATCTAAATTATAAATATAAGTAAACTATCGTTATAAAAAAAACACAAAAAAACCAACTATAATTCATAAATCTATAACTTCATCTTATAAATGAAATTACATATTACATTACATAGAATTATGAAACTAAAAATGTACGACGTTTATTCATCAATATAAATATCAAAGTTATAAATTTTTTTCTATTTTCTACAACGTACTTTAATACTTTTTATGATTCATTCATAGAAAATACTCATTTCTATTGTCATCTCGATCATATGCAAGTGGTATTGCATGTCAATCCAAAAAAAAAAAGAAGAAGAAGAAAATCAATAACAAATTTATCTTTCTTTCTAGATTATAAGCCAGCCCATAAAAAAAATGTTAGACCGGCTGACACAACCGAATTGGTTGAGGAAAAGGAAAGCCCAGCGATCAAGCACTCCCGCCCCCAAAAGCGGAGACCGAAGAATCACCAGGTTCTTGAGAAACGTCTGAAGAGGAGGCCGGCTGCCTCTAAGTTTACCACCCTACCCACTAATGGACTATGAGAACGTAGAGAACAACAATAAAAAGTCAAAAAACTAAATATGACACTATAATTTTGTAATTTTCATCTTGGAATGTGCCACCTCATAATGATTTATAATATCTTCACCTTAAATCATAAACCTGGGGATGATACCTTTTGGTTTGCCAAAAATGAAAATTGAGAAAATAATAATAATAATAATAATAGAAAAACATTTAAAACTATATGAGAGCCAAAAAATCTGAAAGAAATAGGAAATGTAAGCACTATAATATAACACTATCACTTGTATACAATATTATTTGTAAATTGCAAATAATAATAATAATAATTCAGATTCTCGATTGCGTTGGAGAAAATAAAAAAAAGGGAATGCCAAGTTGTCACTCTCAAGTCTCAAGTACTAAATTATAGAGCTATGAGTTAAAAATTGATCAATATTTATAAAATTAGTAGCGGAATTCAAATTTTAAATTGTAAGTCAACACAAAAGTTAAGCCAAAACAAATTGATGTATTTTATTAAAATGACTTGTTTTGAACCGACCTCATTTTAACAGGAACTCGTTTTTCTAAGAAACCATATTGTCCCGAACCAAATTGATGTTTTTTTAAAACGACCAATTTTGACATGAACTCATTTTGACGGTAACTCATTTTGTTAAGAATCCATATATGAAACCTGCAACTTTGACATATTTAACAGTTCCTAGCGTCGGCTACCAGAGATGGCTGAGTTAACTGGATCAGAGATCACTCCAAACATCCGACCAGCAGACCTATACACAAGTATCTCATAAACGATACCAACAATAAAAATTATTTTTAACAATGATGGAAATAATATTAAACAAAGTTACTATGATTCTTGGCAACACTACGATTCTTGATGACAGATTTCTTTATTTTTTACTGTTGCGTCCAGAGACGGTTGAGTTAACTCGAGATCAGAGATCACTCCAAGCATCCAACCAACATTTCCATCACTGCCTACAAGCTATACACATATCTCATAAACGATAATAAAAAAAGTGAAAACAAATAAAAAAATAATGTGCACAAGGCGCATGAGTTGGATCTTAGATATTAATAATCAAGATTTCGTACCTAAGAGTCACACACTCACTATCAACAAAACAAATCATTAGTTTGTTACATTATCTGATGATTTTCAGAAACCAAATGGTATATCTGGAAAAAATAAAATATATATATATATTCATAATACTTACTAAATAGTGAAAACCATTTGCTATAAATCTAGAGCTATACAATAAAAATTGATTAACAAGTATATGTACAATGCGGGGATGGTAAAAGTTGATGAAAAATTTCATTTCGGTTCACAATTCATCAAAGAACACTATTTAGGACAACTAACCAACCAAACTTCAAGTATAAAACTACTGTACTATAAAAAATTAAATAAAGCTTCAATCAATTCAAATGGGCATAAATCAATGATCAATTGAGGGCAAAAATCAAAGATCTATTGGATAATAAAACTTTATTACCCTCAAATGGATATTCAAAATCAATTTCAATTCAAAGGTTTAAACTAAAGAGTACCCATACATTAATAGTGAATTCAGAGAAGTTGGTGGAACGGGGCCTGAATAATATATTGGAATATGTAAATTGAATTTGTATGATCAGTATATAGAATCTGAAAATTGAGTATGTATAATCGTAAATAGAATTAGGGTATAAAATTATCATAGAATTAGGGTTGAGGATTACATTACATAAAGAATGTATAGTCCAATTGAATTTGTAAATTGAATCTTTGAACATATGCATAAGTTTTGACATCAGAAGAATTGGATTAGGATGCAATTAGATCTCATATGAAACAGACTGTTTAACGATGACATCAGATTAATCGGTAGTTGAAGAGTAATCGATTTGAAAAAAATGCGATTGTCAACAGAATTAACATGCATGTGATTGGATGTGTTGTTGTGGTTATAAGCATGAAGGATGAATATGGTTTGTACATAGAATCCACATAGTTGTTGTTTTTTAATAATGAAAAAGAAAGGAAAAAATACATTATTAGGAAAAAATGCCATGTGAAAATTTGAAGTCATTTGATGAATAATATGGGGTTGTTGAAAATCCACTCTTTTATTATATAGGTAGATTGTGCAATATAACACGCATATAAGTCTTAGACCGTATCTTGTCCACAGTCAAGCCCGCATGGGTCGTCTAAGTATACCCCATATCGCCTTTAGAACATCAAAAATGCATGCTCCACATCTTTTCTTGTCGGCACTTGAAGTTTCGAGAACCTCTTTTCCTTCTTCAATACGGGATACAAGTAAGCTTTCACAAACGTCGACCAAGTAGGGTAGATCCCGTCGGTAAGATAGTACCCACGTTTGTATTCTCGACCATTAACATGAAACGGAGCGTAAGTCGTGGTTCCATTTCGATGGGTGAGAAAAAAAAAGGAAATTGTTGGAGAATACTCATCTCGTTGTTATATCCGACACACCACAAAACGCATGTCAAATTCACAAATCATTTGAAGCAACCGCTTCAAGCATGACCGTTGGGTATTTGTGATTATCTCTCATATAATACCCTCGCAACTTGGTATGATACACCCTCTAAGTGAGATGTGTACAATAAAGGCTACCACACATCCCCTGAAGATTATTTTGCTTCAAGTGCTTGATACAAAACAGCAATTTCATGGCTAGTCAGTCTACGTAGGAACTCTTGGTTGTATAAACGAACCACGAAATCACAGAAAAACTGAAGGGATTCATGCAAAGTTCTTGTAGACATACATAAATACACAACGTATTCATCTGGAAGGTTTTAGGAAGCGAGTTGAACAGTTCAACGGCCAAAGTACATTTTTGTAAGGCCGAAAACTCGTTTTCATCCTCATGCATGTACCCTTTTTAAACCCATCGAAGTTTTCTTCTATACCGCCTATAATGTTAAAAATAAATGTTTCAACATATGAAACGTAGCTTGAAACATGTCTTCGGGATAATTTAGGCATCGCCGAAGTAATCTTCCATTAGAACTTAGTGACCTTTTCATGACCATGTGGCACATATCTCTATTTAGATGTGCCGGTGTCTTCTTCTTCGGCTTTTCGGGCAAAATCATAGAGAAACGAAAGACTATCATCGCTGGAAGACTCGTCATTGTAATCGTCAAGTGGAATATAAGTGTATGAAGAAAATAGATTAAGAATGGTTTTGGTAGAGTGGGTATAAAATTTGTTAAAGTATGAGGTTATTTATAAAGAAAAATATGGGTCAAACGATCACAAAAGGGGAGCGGGGGATATCGTCCGTGTTTACTACCCTCTATGTATCTTTGAGGGACTGGCAACGATATTCACTATGAACCCAGGTACCTGAACTTCACCCCACCACCCTAATGATAACTACAACCAAGTGGTTCTATTCGTTTTGTCTAAGCACTTCAATTGGTAGACAATAGGTCAAAGCTATATGTATATGTATGTATATGTGTGTGTGTGTATATATATATATATACTAGTAAGAGTGCCCGCGCGTTGCGGCGGGGACACATTTTTGATTCAGTTATTACCGGCTTCTTGTGTTACCGACATATTCGATTGTAAAATTTGGTTTCCTTATTGTTTACGATAGTAAAATTTGGTTTTCATATACTTTGTGATACCCCAAATTTTAGACAACAATTTTATCGAAAGATAAAATAATATACAAAGCAGAGTACACGTGTTGTAATTATTATATTTTGGACTACGGTTCATGAAGTTATCAAATGTTGTATTTTTAATTAAACACTTGTTGACGAACATGTTAGCGGCTGTAGTTGAACTAAAAAAATGTATTAACTGATAGTCTTAACCATAACAACGAAGATGAATATTAAAAAGTAACTATTAAATCCTAAAATAGTAAGCTGTGTTTCCACATAGTAGGTGATTGTTTGGGTGCATACACTTGCATGTCATCGGTCTTGAAGGACCTCTTGATAGACAACGTTTTTAGTGAAAACCCCTTATGTGTTGATGTTTTTTGATGGGTGCACCAACACCTTTGTGTTTTCGCTTGATGCTCCTCTTGACAATGCCACATATAATTGACCATGACAGAAAACGGGTTCTGGAAGGTAAATGCCGACGTGTGGAATGGTTTGACCTTGGGCTTTGTTTATCGTCATGGAGAAGCAGCTGAGCCTAATTGGGAATTGACGTCTTGTTAATTTGAAGGGGAACATGTCTTCTACTGAGAGGGATAGTGGGATTCTTGGTAGTAGAATTCTTTTACCCACATGTTCGCCTACGGCTATTTCCGCGTCAATTGCGTTTGGCTGAAATCCTTTGCAAACAAGTCTTGTCCCATTGCATAGTCCATCTGAAGGGTCGATGTTTCGTAACAATATAATGGGACATCCGATTTTTAAGCGCAACTTATGTGGCGGTAATCCGCTAACATTTTGTGAGTTTAAGAATTCCGTTGGGTAAAGATTGCAGTGGTCATCTTCGGTGGTGTTAAAACTATAGTAAACGCGCTCCTCACCATTGAAGATGTCGATCATGTAATCATTTACCTCGTCAACACTATCATTCCTAGTTGTTAAGATTGCTCTAGAGCTAACGTATTCTTGGGATTGTACGTTGTTGTCTAGCGCAGGGAAGATGGTGTTGATTAGGTCTCTGATATAGTTATCGGGTGTGGTGAAAGGTACGATCATGTCATTTGGGATTTTGATGAACTTGTCGCCTATGGTTTCCTCTGTTCCGTCTCCGACTCGTCAAAAGGAATTCGGAAAACCATTGATCATTAGGTGCTCTCATATTGATGGACAATTGAAGTTTCTATGTTATATCCCAAAGAGGTGACATTCGAAAACTGGCGTCAACGATCTGTGCCCTAGTGCCACGCCTAACAACGGGTAAAACCGGTCTGAAGTCGCCCCCCATTAGCATTAATTTCCCACCAAAAGGTAGGTTGTTGCCCATGATGTCTTGCATAGTGCGGTGTAGGGCCTCTATTGCTTGTCGTTTAGCCATGGACGCCTCATCCCAAATGATTAGTCTAGCCAACCTGATTACCGCAGCGATCCCACTTTGTTGTTTTATGTGACACAGGGAATTGGTTTCCAAGTGTAGGTGGATGTTGAATCTTGAGTGCGCAGTTCTTCCGCCAGGCATGTTATTGGCTGCTGTGCCTGAAGAGGCTGTTGCAAGTGCCAAACACGTTTTAAACAACGAAAAGGACCTTACCGAAACAAAACCGAAAACCAAAAACCAAAAAACTTAAAACGAAACCTTGTTTATTCTCGGGTAGAAGGTGGTTTTATAAATTTAGATGTAGACGGGTTAACGGGCCAACCCATTTGTTTGCAAACACTTAAACTCGAACCCGCCCAGTTTTTTTAACCAAAAACAAAATAGAAGGTGGTTTTAAATATTTAGATGTAAACGGGTTAACGGGCCAACCCATTTGTTTGCAAACACTTAAACTCGAACCCGACCAGGTAATTTAACCAAAAACAAAAAACCAAAAAACTTAAAACGAAACCTTGTTTATTCTCGATTAGAAGGCGGTTTTAAAAATTTAGATTTAAACGGGTTAACGGGCCAACCCATTTGTTTGCAAACACTTAAACTCGAAACCGACCTTTTTTAACGGCCCATGTAAGCTGGTCCGGAAGCTGTTTTTTTTTCTTCGGGGTTGGTTTGTGTTCCGGGCCAACCCATTTGTTTGAAAACACTTAAACTACCCGACCAGTTTTTTTAACCAAAAACCAAAAACTGAAAACGAAACCTTGTTTATTCTCGGTTAGAAGGTGGTTTTAAAAATTAAGATTTAAACAGGTTAACACGCCAACCCATTTGTTTGCAAACACCTAAACTCGAAACCGACCTGTTTTTTAAAAACTTAAAACGAAACCTTGTTTATTCTCGGTTAGAATGCGGTTTTGAAAATTTAGATTTAAACGGTTTAGCGGGCCAACCCATTTGTTTGCAATTTTTTAAAAAAAATTAGATATAAAGGGTTCAGGGGATTTAGATTTAAAATTTAGAAGTTGTTTTAAAAATGTTTGATTTGTATGCAAACGCTTAAACTCGAACCTGGCCTGATTTTTAACGGGCAATGTTAGGTGACCCGTAGTTTTTTTATTTATGTTTTGGCTTCGGGGTCGGATTGTGTTCAGGCCCTTGACGGAAGTAAAACCCAAAAACCCAATGGCTGTTCACTCTTGGTTAGAAGTTGGTTTTAAAAATTTAGATGTAGGCGGGTTAACGTGCCAATCAGTTTGTATGCAAGCAGTTAAACTCGAACGTGGGCTGTTTTTTAGCGGGCCATGTAAGCTGACCCGGAAGCTGGTTTTTTTTTTTGCTTCGGGGTCGGGTGGTGTTCCTGGCCGTGACGTAAGCAAAACCAAAAACCCAAAAAACTAAAACAAAACGACCCCCAGCTAAGCCTCAAATTTTAAAAAGTACTCACGACCCATGTCGAGCGCTATTTGTTGTATGTTGTCACAAATTAAGTCTACAGATTAATGAGTATGTTTGTTGGTTCACGACATATTAAATAAGTGACAGAGTGCATAAACCATAAAAACACAGTGGTTGAGCAGTGACTTACTTGTAGTTAGGTGGCCAGGTGAGGCGATAACACACTGAGGATAGGCTGTTACATAATACAGAAATCAGTAATTAAGTAATTGTTCAAATGTAGGACAAAGCAACAAATTTTATAAATATAAAACCAGCAAAAGCATGACACCGTAAGCGACCCGGTACAGATTATAGATAATCTGGGGGGTTAAGTAATGTTTCCCACGAATGAGGTCTAGCTGAGAAGGCTGTTCTTCAGGAGACCTGCAAAACAAACACCGTAAGCTCGTCACTGAGAAGGGGGGGGTTCCTCCTTGTGACCACCCTCCGGCGTGAGAATCAGACTAGGTTGCTCTGAATATAAGTGTATATTAAGAGATTGCTAGATAACTGGATAGCAGATGATCTTACCATTCCAAGATGTTGGGGTATTTATAGCCGAAGGTAGGTTTTCTAGAAGGTATAGCCGGGTGAATAGTATTCCTGTTCAACCAACAGTGGATTACGCACAGGCCATACTGGTTGGTGGGTAGGTTACGGCCAACAGTAACAAAGTCGGCTGCACTATTCCACCAACTGTAGACTATGCACGTTCCACTTACTGTGGATTGAACGCAGGCCATGCTGGTTGGTGAATAGGTTACGGCCAACAGTAACACTATTCCACCAACTGTAGGCTGCGCATGCTCCACAGTAAGGGTTGGTGAGTAGGCAGCGGCTAATAGTGACAAACAGTACTAGAGGGTGCTCCTCCTCGCACTGTTGTCGGTGAGCTGTCACCCTGTGATTGGCTCATGGGCTGTTCTGGTCAGATCGTCTGTCCTATCCATACCTTGGTAGGTATGGTACAAAAGATCTTTCAGAATCAGACTGGCTCATTTGGGCGGGATTGTTCCCGCCTTGCTCATTCCTTCACGTGACTGCTGAAGTAGCTAGTGTCTTGTGCGTGTAGCCCTGCTGTCTGCGGGTAGCCTTCCCTGATGGCTTGTATCCGCAACTGCGGGAACAGGCGGGGTACTTCACCATTGGGAGGCTTTCCTTGCGTGTACAGCTTGCGTACTGCGCGTAAGATTCTATGAGCATGGTGGGTCCTGCGGGAGCAGATGGCCTTTGCGCAGACGTCCCTGTTCAAGGTGAGTCTTGCGGGACCAACTGGTCTCTGCTGGGACCTACCTCTTCAAGTCCCCCCAGTCCAATGTTCTTCTCACGAATGTTTAATAAAGTGAGGTGAACTTTTGGACTTTAAGCAAGGGGTTTTGAAAAGGGTTTAGTTTTAAGGTTCTCCGTGGGGATTCTTCCCGCGGGTTTCCTAATGTCACTTGCAAAAATTCCCGATTTTTTTGCCTGATCTTTGGGTATGATGCGGGTCGGTATGTAACCTTCTCGCAAGTCAGGAGCGTTGAGTCTCACTTGTGTGGATTCTCCTTGAGGTTTTAGTGGTTTTGAACATAGTGATCAATTATGTTTAAACCACCAATTCCATCCTGGAGCCTCAAACAATGTAGTTCTCGACGTTCCCGCTATGCGGGGATGTTATTTCCGTTTCCACAAGCATTGCCCAGAAGATCCTTCCTGGTTTCAATTCCCTGCCGAGCGCTAGGTATGTGAAGGGTTTTGCCTTAACACTGTACCCGCGCTCGTCTTACGGTTACTTTACTTTCAAGGTACTCCTGGCGTCAATTCCCTGCGGGTGCTAGGTACGTGAAGGGTTTTGCCTTAACACTGTATCCGCACCCGTCTTATAGTTACTTTGTTGCCGGGGTATTCTTGGGTTCAATTCCCTGCGGGTGCTAGGTATGTGGAAGGTTTTGCCTTAACACTGTACCCGCATCCGTCTTATGGTTACTTGGTTGCCAAGGTAAGGGGTATTTTCCCGCTTACTTTTGAATCTTTTTGAATTTTGAATTTTGAAATTCGAAAGGTTGGTGAGGATAAGAACAATCCAAACATCTGAAACGTCGTGTGACGGTTTCTTCTGACTGTGTCAGGACGTGCAGGAAGTTATGGTGACGTGACAGAACATGGTCATTCCAGTCGCTTTTTCAGGCGCGTGGGCGTGTTTTTTCGGGCGCGTGGCCGCAAAGTTACTGGCACGTCCTTTCAACAGCTGTTGCCAGCTTGCTTTTTGCCACGTGTCATAGTTTCATTGCACTGTCGATTTCTCTCTCCTCCGCATTAAATTCACCGCATTAATTGCGATTACTATATAAAAGGGGGAGAGGGTTATTTGCAATTCACACTTTCACCTCTCTTCTTCTTCTTAGTGATTTCCGGCAAATACTCCCCTTTTTCAGGCAAGCATTTTCCCGAAATCACTCTTCTTTCTGCAAAAATGTCTTCTCATGATGCTGAAGCTGTAGCCGACGATAGGAGTACTGCTGGCGAGTGCCAGTGTGCTCTACCTGTCGATCAGTACCAGTACATCGTCAGGAAGTTCATGCTCGAGTCTCTCGAGCCTGAGTTTCCTGAATCTCACCAGACTGTACGATGCCCCCAGTGGCAAGATCGGGGTATATGCTGCATTCTTTGTTTATGGAAACCTTAGGTTCCCATTGACAAAGTTTATGTACCGTGTCCTGGAGAGGCACGGGGTGCACCTGACCGAGGTGCATCCGATGGCGATTGCCAAGGTCCGGCACTTCGAGTGGGTGTGCCGGATTCTGGGTATTGAGCCCTACGTGGACCGCCTGATGACCTTTTATACTTGGAGGTGCGTCCAAGGGTGGTACACCCTGACAACCCGTATAAAGGGTTTAAAGATCTGCGTGACCGAGCGCAGTCTCCGATCGTGGAAGCGGGAGTTCTTCTACATCTCTGCCCGCGCCATCCCTATTGCTATGAAGTTCAAGAAGGGTCAAGCGCTTCCGAACCTTCACGCTTCCAGCTACCAGGAGGCGGAATGGTTCGCGAAGATATCCCGGGTCCAATCTCCGGTTTACCGGTTTGCGGAGTCCGGGATGGTGCTGCTGGGGATGAGCCGGGTATGGAAGGATGCGTCTCGGTTTCCTATCCTTCTCGAATACGGTTTGAACTCTATTCCTTATGGTATGTCTTGTCTTTCTTGCTGATATTAGTTTATTTTTCTAACTGTTTCTTTTCTTTCAGAGGGGAATAATTTGGAGTCTCTCCTGTTCCCGCGGGAGGCTGACCATCCCGTGCGGGTGGGCACTCGTGCTCTGGACGACAATGAGTTGCCCATCCTGGAGCAAACGGCGGATAGGTTTGTGGAGGTCTATCCGCCAGGCCAAGAGATCCTGAGCCACCGGCGGCCAGGTAAGGAGATATTTTATCCCGAACCCCTCAATGCTGTACCCGCTGTTGGAAATCCTTACATCCTCTCTTCTTCTGAGGAATCCGCAGATGGTCCTCCCCTTGTGCGGAAGAAGAAGACTGCTGCCGGCGTGAAGGGGAAGGAGAAGGCCACAGCTGATCCAGTGGTTCTATCTGACACGGAGTCAGATAGTGAAGAGGTGGCGGGGAAGCCCGGTGGTGAGAAGACCACTGCTCCGGAGGTTACGACCGTTACCTCCGGAGAACCAACGAAGACGACGGTGACCGGTACCAAGAGGCCGGCTCCATCGGGTTCCTCCCCGCCCGTCCGTACGTTCAGGGTCAAGAAAACCCGTAAGTATAATCATAATGCCTTTGTAGATTTGTCACTTCATAATTTTCTTTTAACACTTTCTTCTTTGTGCAGGCGTGGATGTTGACGCAATCCTGGGTGAAACGCAGGGGAGTACCTCCTCGCCAATGACGGTAGGCTCGGTCAGCCTTCCTGAGGCGTCGACCCAGTCGCCTGCGCCTGCATCCGCTGGTCCAGTTGCTCGTTCCATCGAGCCAACTGTTCCGGCCGAGATGACGTCACCGCCGGCCGTGAGTGCGATTTTTACAGCATCCTTCACGGAACCGGCGGTTACTGCTGCTTTTAAGGAGGCAGCGACCACGACGGCGACCACGGCGGCTGCCACCATGCCCGCGCCACCGGCACCGACAGCCGGACCATCAGGTACGCGCAGGGCTTCCCGCCGATCTTTGCCACCTTCCCATCTGCCTGACCTGTTGGATGGATTTCCTTTAGGTTCAGGTGATGGGTTTGGCGGATATCGGCCTGTCATTGACCCTACAGGTGCGTAGGGTTCCTTTGTTTTTCCCCTTTTTTTATCATCTTTTCCTTACTGTCTGTTTCTTTTGCAGTGTCGGATTCCAATGAAGTGTATGTTCCACGATGGAACATACGCCGAGGAACAACCCTTCGTACCCCTGTGGAGTGCGTGGACTGGGCTCGCCACGCTGCTCCTCATGGTGCGTTGGGGGAAGCCATGGCTAGCTACCAGGAGGGTAGGCTAACCAATGAGCTTCGGGTTCTCCAGGCCCGGATGCAGCCGCGCATCGAGCTGCTTTGTCGTGAAAACGACAAGTTGAAAGCAGCTCGCGCCAAAGACGTATCTGAAGCGCGTGCTCTCCGGGAGGAGAACCAACAGCTGGCGGCAGCTGCCGCCACCAAGGAGAAGGCCTTCAAGGCCCTCGAGGTTGAAGTTCAGGCGCGACTCGAGGCCCGTTCCAAGGCTGCCCAAGCTGTGAATGAACAGCTTCGGCTGGCCAGGGAAACTGCGCGAAACGCAACCGAGAGGGCTGCCCAGGCTGAAGCCGTTGCTGAGCCTCTGCGTTTGGAGAATGAGGAACTGAAAGGCAAATTAGAGGCTCTCCAACGCGCTCATGATGCCTTGGCAATGGAAGATGCCAAGAAACTCCAGGAAATCCTGGACCAGAGGGGGGTGCTTGACCAAACCGAGCGGAAGCTTAAGGGCGTCGAAGAGGCTGCCGCTAAGGAAGTTTTACTTGCCAACCTTAATAAGAGCGAAGCCGAACGCGCCCATACCGAAGCTCAAGCTGCCCTCCGATGGCTTCTTCGAGAAGCGTTGCCTCAGGTATGTTTAGATTTATCTTCACGCATTTCTTTTGTAAGAAAAGGTTCTAATACTTGTATTTTTTTCTGTAGGTTGTGCGTCGGGTCTTTTCAGAGACCTCCTACGATGATGCCATGACCGCAGCCCTCAACGCTTCTCATGATGACGGGGAAAAGGCCGGCTTCATGCTTGGTCTAGGGTTTGTTGAGAAAGGCGTCCCACCTTCCAACTTCCCTTTGTTCGATGTGGATACCGAAGCCATTTACGACCAAGCATTGAACCAATACGCCGCCTTCCCGCATCCAGTGGTGGAAAAGGTGGATGAAGTAGCTGTTGCTGATGATGGGTTAGCTGTCCTCAAAGCTTTCCTCGAACCACCCCGTTCTTCTGACGGAGCGGGTCCTAGTGGAGGCGGCCCTGAAGCTTGACCCCGAAGATCCCTTTCCATTGCTTAAACTTGTATAGATTCTCTTCTAGGCGGGTAGTAACCCGGCCATTGTAATATATTATTGAAATATAAATCTTTTTTGCGTATAAGATTGTTATTTCCTTCTTTGGATTCCTTGCTTTATAAACTCATGACTTGCATACTTAGTTTAAGTTAGCAATTTTCCAAGTGTTCTAGAATAAGTTAACCTCTTGAACGTGGTTGATGATGGGTTAAAGTTTCGCTTCCTCTTTCGTGATTGTGCGGGTAGAACCGTCACTTGCACTTGGTAGGATGGCTAAACTTTAACCTTTATCTGACCTGCGTGTAGGTTTTCCTCATTTCTAAGTATTTAGGATAAGTTAACCTTTGAACGTGGTTGATAGTGGGTTAAAGTTTCGCTTCCTCCTTCGTGATTGTGCGGATAGAACCGTCACTTGCACTTGGTAGGATGGCTAAACTTTACCCATACCTGACCTGCGTGTAGGGTTTCCTTTTTTCCTTTAATTTTTTTTTTTTTTTTTTTTTTTTTTTTTTTTTTTTTTTTAGGATAACCTTTGAACGTGGTAAATGATAGTTTAAAGTTTTGCTTCCTTATTTGTGATTGTGCGGATAAGACCGTCACTTGCACTTACAAGGATGGCTAAACTTTACTTACATCCTACCTGCGTGTAGGTTTCCCTTATTTTTAACGTTGTGTTTATGCGGGTTTTGCCGCCTTCCACACGTAACGACTTACTTCTCCCCCTTTATGGTAAACACCGGCACCAGTGGGGAGTTCATAAGAATAAAGGTAAACACACTATGAAAGGAGAATCATTTCCATTAGAAGTGGCTCTTGGCCTTTTCTTTACAAGTATTGGAATTGATCTACATATAACATTTGCGTAATTGAGCTCCATTCCATGTTCTTGGGATGGGAGTGCCATCGAGCCTTTCGAGCCGGTATGCGCCCTTTCCCAGAACTTGTTTGATAACATATGGCCCTTCCCAGACTGGGGCCAACTTTCCTGGGCGTTCTTGGTTCGAAGCCTCGTTGTTACGCAGTATGTAGTCTCCTTCCTTGAAGTTGCAGAGTTTTACCCGCGTGTTGTAGTACTTTTGCATTTGTCGTTTGTAATTCTCTTCACGCACTGCGGCTAAATCTCTGCGTTCCTCGGTTAGCATAAGATCCAACCGTCTTTCCGCATCATTGTCTTCTGGCTGACTCAAGACCCTTGGTGAGGGTAGACCAATTTCGACCGGGACCATGGCTTCCGTGCCATAAGTGAGGCTGAACGGGGTTTCCCCCGTACTGGCCTTCTTCAGCGTTCTGTTTGCCCAAAGGACGTGCGGAAGCTCGTCCACCCAGCCGGATCTGTGTTTCAAAAGTCTTTTCTTGATGCCTTCGACGATGCTCTTGTTTGCTCTCTCCACCTCACCATTACCTTGCGGGTGTGCCACTGAGGTAAAGGTGTGGGTGATTTGAAGTTCTTTCAGCCACTGTTGTAGCTTCTTGTTAGCAAAGTTGGTGCCGTTATCGCTCACCAAATTCTGTGGAAGTCCAAAACGACAAATTATAAATTCCCAAATAAATTTTTTGATATGCTTTGCGGTTGTTTGGGCTAAAGGTTTTGCTTCTATCCACTTGGTGAAGTAGTCGATGGCTACCACTAGGAACTGAACATTTCCTGCTGCTGTAGGAAATGGGCCTGTCACATCGATGGCCCACTTCTGAAATGGCCACGAAGAAGTGACTGGAACCAGTTCGTTTTTTGGGCGATGCGTGTTAGGTGCGTAAAGCTGGCAAGACCTGCATTTTCTGATGTATGCCAGTGCATCCGTATGCATCCCCGGCCAAAAGTATCCCGCGTTGTTTAGCTTGGCTACAACAGCGCGGGGGCCTGCGTGTACCCCACAGATGCCTTCGTGTACTTCCCTTAGGAGGTAGTCGGCATCTTGGTTGTCCACGCATCTCAAGAGTGGGCCAAGAAAGTTACGTCTGTAAAGGATGTCATTGACGAGTTGATAATTCAGTGCTTTACAGCGTAGTTTTCTTGCCTGTGTTTTTGACTCTGGTAGTATTCCTGCTGCAAGGTAATTTATTATTGGTGTCATCCATGTTTCTGTATTGTTCTGGATGACACAAATTTCCTTGTGCGGGACTGATGGTGCTTCGAGGAGTTCAATGCGGATGTCCTTTCCCAAGTGGGTGAAGGCTAGTGATGCAAGCTTGCTTAACGCATCCGCAGATTTGTTTTCGCTGCGCTTGACGTGTATGACTTTACAATCACTAAAATCACGCATAAGGGTTTTTGCCTGGGCGAGGTACAGGGCCATGGTGTCATTCACAGCCGTGTATGTTCCATTTATTTGGTTGGCCACCAGCATGGAATCCACGTGGGCTTCTAAGTTTTTCACTCCCATCTTACGCGCAATTCTCAAACCGGCCAAGAATGCTTCATATTCGGCTTCGTTATTCGTACTTGGAAAGTCCAGCCGAATAGCGTAAGTATATTCTTGGCCTGCTGGGTTGGTTAATTTTAACCCTGCGCCTGAACCCTCGTTACTGGCTGCTCCATCAGTGGAGTCGCCAGACATCATTAACGTCCTGTGCTGGGGAGGGTTGAGCCTCCTCCTGGCACTCTTTTTCCCGCGAAACGGGGACTTCTGCAATAAAATCGGCCAAGACCTGGCCTTTTATGGCTGGTCTTGGCTTGTACTTAATTGCATATTCTCCCAATTCAATTGCCCATTTGGCTAGACGTCCCGATAATTCGGGTTTGCCTAGAACATTTGAGAGTTTGAAGTTGGTGAGAATGGTGATTGGGTGGCCCTGGAAATATCGTCTTAACCTGTGTGAAGCGTGTATAAGTGCTAAGACCAATTTTTCGAGGGTAGAGTACCGGGTTTCTACGTCTGTTAGTACACGGCTAACATAATAGATTGGCATCTGGATGCCCTTTCGTTCTACTAGCAAGACTGCCCCGGTTGCTCTATCTGTTGCGGAAAGGTATAGGATTAACTCCTCTCCCGCTTGTGGTGCTGTAAGCGTTGAGAGTTCGATCAGGCGTGACCGAATCTCCTGAAAAGCTGCTTCTGCTTCTGGTGTCCAGCGGAAGTGTGTTTTCTTCAAGCAGTTTCTCAGTGTTGACACGAAAGGGAACGACTTATCCGCATGGTTTGCCAGGAAGCGATTAAGTGCGACTAGTCGCCCATTCAGTGTCTGAGCCTGTTTGATGGTGGTAGGTGATTCCATTTTAACAATGGCTTCGACCTTTTCAGGGTTCGCTCTAAAGCCATCTTTAGTAACAATGACTCCCAAGAACTTCCCTTCTTCCATCCCAAATGAACACTTGCTCGGGTTGAGCTTCATGTTTATCTTTCGGAGCGTGTTGAAAGTTTCTTCAATGTCTTTCAACATCGCCTCAGGCTCGAGGCTTTTGATGACCAAATCATCCATATAGACTTCCAAGTTTCTCCCGATTTGGGCATGAAACTCTTTGTCCATTAGTCGTTGGTACGTGGACCCTGCATTCTTAAGTCCGAATGGCATCATTTTATAACAAAATGTACCATCGGGCGTCCGAAATGCGGTTTTGTCCTGGTCATCAATGGCCATGTGGATTTGGTGGTACCCCTTATACGCATCCAAGAAGCATTTAAGGCGAAATGGCGCCAACGAATCCACTTTGAGATCAATTTCTGGTAACGGATAACAATCTTTGGGGCATGCTTTGTTCAAATCTTTGAAATCTATGCACATGCGCCATTGTTTGTCATTCTTCGGTACCATTACGGGATTTGCAACCCATGTTTGATATCTACTAACGCGTACGATGCCTGCGTCAAGGAGTTCCTTGACTTGGGTTCTACACGCGTTAGTTTGTTCAGGCCCCATTACCCTGCGCTTTTGTACGATTGGCGTAACAGCCGGATCGCATTTGAGCTTATGCTCCGCCATACTTCGGGGTACGCCAGTCATGTCAGCTGGTGTCCACGCAAAGATGTCAGCGTTTTTCTGCAGTAAGCGCTTGAGTAAGGTGCGGGTGGGATCAACAATTGTTGGTCCAATGGTAACGGCCTGGTCGGGGTATTTGCCATTGAAGGCCCATTTTTCCGGTTCAGTGATGGTTGATTTAGCTTTCTTCGGTTTGGGTTTAGATGAGACAGATGCAATGCATACCTGGGGAATGCCAGAGATCATTGCTACACCCTCAGCTGTTGGCCATCCCATCATGCCGTGGACTGAAGATACCACGGCGTTAAATCTTGCCATCCCATCTCTTCCGAATAGGATGTCGTATGTATGGTGTGGCTTTTTCATCACGACAAAATCCACTTCTTCTGTGCGTGAATGATTCCCATCAGTAAGAGTAACGGGGAAAGATAGGATACCCAGGGGTGTTTCTGTACTGCCATCAAACCCTTCCATTGAAGCGTAGACCGTTTCCAAGCGCTCCTTGTCTTCATCGTCCAGCTTATCAAAGAACTGCCTGTACATCACTGTCGACGAAGCGCCGTTGTCAGCAAGAGTGCGGGAGGTGATATAGTGCCCCAGCTGGCTTCTAATGACGATGGGGCCTTCTTTGCTGGGGCCTCCTGGCACTCGCGGGAAGCGCACCTCAGCTTCCTTCCACGCGCATGGTTCCATCACCCGTCTTTTTCTTCCTCTGACCTTGCCATGAACCATGTTGATGCTGATGTCGACGGGCTTTCGTCCGTTACCTCTGTACCGGTTGTCATTCCTTCCTCCCTTCCTGATCGATGCCACGAGATGTGCAAGCCTTCCATCCTTAACAAATGTTTCAATAATATCCTTCAAGGATGTGCACTCTTCAGTACCATGACCCTTTGTCCCGTGGAAATCACAGGATTTGCTTTGATCCGCATTAGGTTTCTGCCGGATCGATGGGGCTTTGGGCCATGGCAATTTTTTCGTGGCAAAAATCTCCGTGACGCTCTTTGTGAGTGACGTCCACCGGTGTTTTCGATTTGGAGGGTGTGTGTTGTCCCTTCCGCCAACAAGAGGGCGAGAGCTGGATGAGGTGTCAAAGTTTACCCTTGACTGCCAAATACCTAGCCTCCTCTTTTTGTTCTGCCGGGCGATCCGGACGTTGTTCTCTCTTGTCCTCTGCGTGTAGAGGTGTGTACTCTGGGGAAGGTCCCTTCCCAGCTGCTTTTCCGTCTCGGCAAAGCGCTTTGCCGCCGTCATGATGGCATCCCATGTGGATGGCATGCCATCCTTACCCGTCAACGTGCGGATAAGTTCTGGGTATTCGGCGCCTTGGATGAAGGCGGCGCGAACCAGATCCTCACTTATGTTGCCGAGACTAAGCTTTTTGGAATTGAAGCGAGTGATGAAGTCTAGTAAAGATTCATCCTCCTCTCTCACGCAGTTGAGGATCGTCCACTGCTCTTCAGTGTACTTCCTCTGTTGGCTGAAGTGCTGGCTGAACTTGTTGTGAAAGTCCGCCCAGTCATATATGTGGTGGATCGGTAAACGATCGAACCATGCCCTGGCTGCTCCGACCAGAGTCATCTGGAACATGTAGCACCACGTGGGTTCCGTCCAGTTGCTGACGGTAGCCCCCGCAATGAACCTGTTCAGATGGTCGTCTGGGTCGGATAGACCATCATAAGTGCCAATGTTTGACATTTGTTTGGCACTTCTCGGGGCGATTGCCTCCGCAATGTCTCTTGCGAATTTTGACCTTCCTGCATTTGTAGCAGTTGGTCTAAAGGTTTTGGAGAAGTCACGCGGGTTTCTCTCCGCGATTAGTTTAAAAGCTTCCCCAAAATTCCTTTTTGGTTGGACGTCCGTGTCCTTACGCTTCCCTTTCGCCTTATGGCGAGGGTTCGCGTCGGTATCAGATTCCAACTCGTCTTCTGAGTACTCGCAGTCACTGCTCATATTGAGGTGTTGGCGAGTACTGGTGAATTCGTCAGCCTGTTGAGCTGAACGCAAGCGTTCATCCAATTCGGCTTGGAATTCTCTTTGCCGTGCTTCGGCCCACGCCTTCACTTGTTCTAATGTTTGGCGAGGGACCTTCGTTCGTTTTTCCAGTTGGGTATCGGTGAACCCCAATGGAATATTTACTCCACTTGCCCCGGCTTGGGTAGTCGGGGTAGTGTTCGTAAGGATTGTATAACCGCCGGTGTTCCCCCCAGTTGCTGGGGTGGTTACCGGGGTTTCTTGGTCAGTTAAAGGCCTTTGGACCGGAGTAACGTTAACCATTTCTTCAGAAATTGTGAAAACTAAAATAGTTCTAGCTTTTATGCACGGATGGCGCCAATGAAGAAACACTAAGCGACCCGGTACAGATTATAGATAATCTGGGGGGTTAAGTAATGTTTCCCACGAATGAGGTCTAGCTGAGAAGGCTGTTCTTCAGGAGACCTGCAAAACAAACACCGTAAGCTCGTCACTGAGAAGGGGGGGGGTTCCTCCTTGTGACCACCCTCCGGCGTGAGAATCAGACTAGGTTGCTCTGAATATAAGTGTATATTAAGAGATTGCTAGATAACTGGATAGCAGATGATCTTACCATTCCAAGATGTTGGGGTATTTATAGCCGAAGGTAGGTTTTCTAGAAGGTATAGCCGGGTGAATAGTATTCCTGTTCAACCAACAGTGGATTACGCACAGGCCATACTGGTTGGTGGGTAGGTTACGGCCAACAGTAACAAAGTCGGCTGCACTATTCCACCAACTGTAGACTATGCACGTTCCACTTACTGTGGATTGAACGCAGGCCATGCTGGTTGGTGAATAGGTTACGGCCAACAGTAACACTATTCCACCAACTGTAGGCTGCGCATGCTCCACAGTAAGGGTTGGTGAGTAGGCAGCGGCTAATAGTGACAAACAGTACTAGAGGGTGCTCCTCCTCGCACTGTTGTCGGTGAGCTGTCACCCTGTGATTGGCTCATGGGCTGTTCTGGTCAGATCGTCTGTCCTATCCATACCTTGGTAGGTATGGTACAAAAGATCTTTCAGAATCAGACTGGCTCATTTGGGCGGGATTGTTCCCGCCTTGCTCATTCCTTCACGTGACTGCTGAAGTAGCTAGTGTCTTGTGCGTGTAGCCCTGCTGTCTGCGGGTAGCCTTCCCTGATGGCTTGTATCCGCAACTGCGGGAACAGGCGGGTTACTTCACCATTGGGAGGCTTTCCTTGCGTGTACAGCTTGCGTACTGCGCGTAAGATTCTATGAGCATGGTGGGTCCTGCGGGAGCAGATGGCCTTTGCGCAGACGTCCCTGTTCAAGGTGAGTCTTGCGGGACCAACTGGTCTCTGCTGGGACCTACCTCTTCAGCATATGTAATCAATACAGGAATACATAGTCAGAAAACATGCTAGTGGAGGCATCAATATTATGAACCTCTAATTGGATTCAACCGTTTGACTATAGTTTAGACAAACAGGTATTTGGGAAACATGGGCCGTCAACAGTTTCGCGGTAGATTTAGTCATAGTGCTGATTAAGAACAATGGTATGTATACACTAAACTCGGGTTGCTCAAATAAGGTACATACTAATTTTATTATTTTTTTTGAAAATTATTGAATACTTAGTCTCCCAACAAATAATGTAACTTATTATAACTTAAACCATTGATAAAAGAACATCAAACAATCGAACAAAATGTACAGTTTTACCTGTTGGACTGTTGGGTTGGTAGATGGTGTTGTGCAATTGTGGAGGTGGGATGTAGAAGAAGTATATATAGAATTGATTCTAAACACGTGTAATTTCAATTAAATGTGTTTGTTTCATCTGAAAGGTAGGATTGAATGCGGGTTTTAATTGTATATGATTGAATTGAATATGGGTTTCATCTGAACATGGGTTGAGGTATAATTAAAAGTGGGTTGAGGTATAATTGGGGAATTAGGGTTACATATAGTGGAAGGAGGCCGGAGAGCAGGTGGAAGGTCGCTGGAAATTGAAAAGGTCGCCGGAATATGAACGGGAATTAAATATAGCGGCGTCTCCTATCAAACTTTAACAGCGTCTTAAATTGAGCAAATGACTATCTTGTCCATCTTAATCTTTTATATGTAATATATATATATATATATATATATAAAGAATAGTGTTTGTATCGTAATAGAAGGTAAACGGGCAATAAGTTGCGCCACTAGCCCTTTTTACATAGCAAAACTAAGTCTTAAAAAATTACATTAGTAGATTTGTGGGTAACATTACTATTCATACCCGGTGGACTTGACTAAGTAGATCCACAATTTCAGGCGTAAGGAACAAAAAGTATCAATTGCAAATAGTATAAACACGTATTGACTGTTGTCAAGGCATGTATTCTCATGTTTGTAATTTGCAAGAATTAGCCTTTAATGCAACCTAACCCAACGTGAAAACACTACTCCCAGTGGCGGACCCAGGATTTTTATCCAACGGGGTCCCATTTTTCAGTATTCGGATTTTCCGGGTCGGTTGTTCTTCGGGGCAGATCGAGGCAAGGAACATAATAAAGAACAATATCATAATAAAAAAGAAATATGATAATTACTCATTATAAAACACACAAAATATTTCGTCATGCGATGTGTGTGTTGCAATATGGTCTAAGGACTGCTTTGCATCTATGTCTAATGTTGGCTACTCTAAGTTTAAAACCATAATATTAAGTTAGGAGACGAAGAATATGTTGGCCTGAGTCAGGATGAATTTGCCGTTAAGTTTGTGCTTTGCTACGCGTTATTGACGAACC